>NC_051185.1:56488792-56545794 GCF_013339695.2 Rhipicephalus sanguineus
ATTCACGGAACGGGACGTTTTCTGGGTTTGTACCTGGAAGGGAGTTGAGCTAGCGCTCTAAGAACAGGTTAGGAAAGGAAGGAACATTCATTTCCTTCAGAAGCCTGAGGTTCTGTGAGCGCAGCAGCTGTGGTATTCCCAGCTCATACTCGGGTGACATGCAATTTCACTTAATAAATTATTAGTTATTGCGTTTCTAACTTTTTTTTTCATCTGAATCTGTCCTGGATGTTTGTCCAAGTTGTATTGTTTTAAGATATTTTGTCGCGATATTCTGTAATCCAAACTGTTTATTTGAAGGCAATTTCGGTGAGACAGAGTGTAACACAGTGTATTTTTTAGTCTATTTTGTCTTTCTGTGTTTGATGGGCATATTTCTAGCAAACTCGGAAGGCATACATGTACAAGTGAGCATAACCTTTACGCCATGTCACCTAATAGGTTGTTCCATTTGCAAAATTCTAGGTAAAATGTTTAAATACGAATGAATAGCGCAACGGCGAAATTCGTTCCACGGGAATTAAAGCAAGATAGTTTATTTTCTCGATGACTATGTCTCTGACGCGTGCAAATTATGGCAGCCTATTTAATGCTGAACACCATTCTATTCAACAAAATAAAGGAAGAATAATGGAACGAGAGAAAACGTAGGTAGGTCAACTAGATGATTTTTGAGGACATTCTTCGTACAGCCCACATTAAAACGAGCCCGCATACAGCAGCAGAATGATTCAACAAAACATCAATTTTCACATAACATTCTATTTCGAAGAACGAGACACATTGGACGCGGGTGTCGTGCTTCTTCGCATGGTGCCTTGATGAAAGGGTACGGATGTCCAATTATTCTGAATCTTAGGCAAGACATAACATTCCCACAATGGAATCGTCCATGAGCCAAAGAAACTATACGCGGAGATGCTGCGTGAAGATTAAGAAAGAAATTGATAAATTTCAGTAATAACATATGTGAGTCTCATCTCCAAGTGACACTCTCGGTCATCCTTACTGAAATGTCAATTTAAAGAGAAAGCGACGAATTGGGTAGTTGGTGGCTCTTCATGATCACTTCCCGCGTCTGTTCTATGGAACGAGGACAAAATGGAGGAAACGCTGACGATCGATGGCGCGCAAGCTCACTTCTGGTTTATTAGTATCGCGCGCCGCATCACATAAAGGTTAGCGGTCGGATGGGAGGATTGAAGGTGAAAGGCAAAAAAGTGCACATATAAAATGAAATTACCTAATTTAAACAGGAGCTGACGCCTTCGTCACCCAGTTAAAACGAAGACAGATTAGTGTGGGTCGCGTTCTAAGAATTTTATATCTACATCAGTTAGCCGCAATGGGGACGAGCTGATGCATTTGCCTTTGCTGCTGGCTTCTTTAATGTCCCTGACATCTTTGTTAAACCACCGCGTGCAAGCACCTCGGTGTCACGGAAGATTGGTCTGCATGAGCATCGTTTGCAATGTGCCGCAAGATAAAAAAAACATGCAGACGCGGAAAGAAAAAGGGATAGTAAAAAGGGACGGTAAGAATGGATCAAACTTCAGTATTCTAACTAGCCCAGAAAACTGCTTTAAGAACAGATATGCAAGCCAACAATTGCAAGAAGCGGGTCATCTTGCGGTATATTGCAAACGATGCCCATGCGCACCGATCATGCATGACAACAAGTTGCTTGCACGCGGGGGTAACAAAGATGTCAGGGATATCAAAGAAGCCCTGCTCATCACAGCAGCAAAAAGCAGTCCATCAGCACACCCTCCGTACATTTAACTCATGCTTAAATCAAATCGCTTGGACGCGATCCACACTATTTTGTCTCTTGCTTTAACTGGCTCGCGAAGGCATCAGCTGTTGCTGTTTATCTTATCTTATTTTATTTTATGCATGTACTTTTCGCCTTTCACCTTAAATCCTCCCGTCTGATTGTTAATCTTTATGTGACACGTCGCAAGATAATAAACCAATGGTGAGATTGTGCACCATCCTTTATTAATGTTTTCCTGCTTTTCGTCCTCGATTTGTAGTACCCAGCGCAAAAAGCAACCATGTCTTGGATTCTCCTTTTTGACTTCCACGTACCCAGTCCTCCTGGTTCAACGCTCGCTCAGGTTTCTCAACACGAAATTGTTTTGTGGCGGGGTCCACCAAGATTGCAATGGTGTCATTTCCGTCCTAGAAATGACGTCAGTGGGCCTAAGCATAGAGTTCTGCAATGTCTGTCATCTATGACTGCGTCTCCGAATACAAGTAATTTGGCGGTGGATCAGTGGAAAACATGTTCCTCTTACTTGGTAGAAGCTGTCGCAGTTTTACCCACCACAAAAATTATCCGTGCCGGCTGACTGTTGGCCTTTCCACGGGACGTTTTAGCTTTCTCACGTGCTCTCATGTCTACATAACGAGATATAACATAGCGATCGCCTTTGCAACTCCTACGAGAGTTACGGGGCCCCACCGTGCTTCGTGTGTTGTCTCAACGATGAACAAAGTGCTTCAGGAAAACGCTAGTGTGGGTCGACAAGAGTATGAATTTGGGCATGTTGGTAATGCATAACTGTGTGGGTCGTTCGTGAAATTGAACAGCGGCCCTAGGTCAGTCCTTTGCGCCGCCATAATCTTCATGCCATAACGAACCTGTAAAGTTGTACAAATGAATCGTGCGCCGATTGGAATGAAACTTTTAGGCACTCTTTATAAAGTCTAAGTTAACGGCAGGATTAAGACGAGAGTATTATTTCCTCCTTCATTCTAAAGATTTATTCTCAGCTCTCTTCCAAAGCTGCAAAATCGAAATAGCTATATTCTGCCTTAAATCCTCTCACCAAATCGTGTGCGCACCAAGTGATCACCAGCTTAAATGCTCAGGTCACATGTTTTTTAAGTGTAGGCTACCAAGCTTGCATGGCAGTAGCCACAGTTTCTCAAGGCTAAAAGGAGTGTCTTATTTCATCACATTTGAATATGGTCGCAGAAAGCACAAAGAACACACAAATCCCCCTCAAGCCAAAGGAAGTAGGAAGTAGATATGCGGTTGACGTTGTTTTTACGGCTGCCAGTGATCTGCCAAAGTTAGACGCTGCCGTGCGGCGAAACAAAGAGACGGAGAAAGACAAAAGACGGGCAGATATGTGTTTCCTAAAGCGTACTGATCGGTATACTGAAAGCCGTACATGTCGAGTGTATAAATTTCGTTTCACGTGGAGTTTATAAATTTCATTTCAGCTGCGGTTGCTTTTGCGCAGGGTATACAGGCCTGTGTATTATTCAGAGATCAAGTGTAGAAGGTCGTTAGCTGGAGGCTCGCCGTCTATTCAATAATTTCAATTTCCCGATTGTAAATGTGCACCCCATAGTTGACGAATGAACAGTGTTTTACCGAAGCGCTTGATGCCCGATGCTAGTGGGCATCATTAGTGGAATGCGTTAGTGGAATGCGTTCCATGAGCCAGCCTCCTATTACCGTTCATAAAAAAGACATGTCAGCCTTACATTTATTGTTCTTGTCGACTACGACGCGTGCCTGGTTGACAGGTGACGCTGCCATTGCTCAGCATGCGCAGATAAGGTTTTTATCTACCTTCATTGCCGCCGTAGCGGGACCTTTCAGTTCTTAGACGACGTTCCTGTTGTTTCTCTTGTGTTCGTGTATGCACGGCCGTATTCTCTTTTCAAATGAATTCCTACCTTCTAGCTCAATTGTCTGTTGTTCTGAGAGTTTCAATCGAAATCAAAAGTTTGCATGCCGCTATCCCATGTAATCCTACGGCAGTGCGGCCTTCGAACTGTTGACCATCCTTGTTCATCACATTTAAAAAAAAGGAAGTTTATCAGATCAAGCGAAAATCAGAAGCAGTTTACCTAAACTATCTTTTTTCGTTGTTTGCTGCTACGTGTAATTCAGGTGATGATAACTTACAGTATTATGTATTTGTACCACCATGAATTCAAACCAAAACGGTGATAAACTTGGACTCTAAAATGTCGGGCGCGAATTACGACTAACACACAAAAGAAGTGAAGGAGACAGGACGAGCGGCAACTAGCCCCCCAAGAAGCAGTAGTAGTTGTTGTAGCCTAGGGAAACTGGCACAATAAGTCCTCTTAAGAACCAGCATACGACGTCGTATTTCTCGTCGTTGCCACAGCAGCCACGCAGAGACGGCATTTGATCGCGGTTCTTCCGCATATCATGACCCTCCCTTCACCCCCACCCCCCGGTGTTAACATAATCGTGCTTGTGCATCAAGTAAATGTTGGTAGTCGAGGGAATGTAACAGGACTTGCGCCTTTCTCTACGTGACGAAGATCACAACTCTAAAGGTTCGTTTACACCTGCGACCATTTGCGACGTTTGCGAGTGGCGACCAAAAAGCGACGTTACGCGCCCAACGTTCACATCTGCGTGCGACTTATACCCGTCGACACACAGAATTCACGTCTGCTCGCATTGCTGTTGCCCCGTAAAATAAACTGACGTCCTGTTCCTATGCATCTGATTGGTTGAAAGGTTGGCGACTGCTGTAGCGCGGCTGAAAAACTGAGCAGCGAGCGACTGAGCCAAAGAAGTCGCTTTGCGACCAAAGCGGCCATTTGCGACCGTTTGCGACCAGTCCCTTTGCGATTGACTTGGTCGAGCGACTGGTTCTAGTAGGTGGTGTGAACGAATTAACCTTTAAGGGGCTGCTCCCAGCAGGGACTTCGTTCAGGCGCCCCTGGAGCAGTAGCCGCAGTGACGCAGAGCAGCCAAAGTAAAGACAGGAGGGACGGGTGTAATCAGTGAATTGACTCCGAGTGGATGAGAGCCAACGGCTGTGATTGCTGTTCATCACTCTCACACAATTATAACTCACTTGTATATACTACTATAAATATTTTTATTGTATTACAGCGAAAGCTGTTATGAGATCATTTCACCGGCCGTTTTTGGCGCCGTAGTTGTCCGCCGCCGCCGCCGCCGCCGGTATCCGTAACCAGTATCGCTCGAAATAACAAAAAAACGAAATAAGAAAAAAATTCCACGATGGAACGAGGTTCGAACCTTGGTCCTCTGCGTGGGAGCCCAGTATTCAACCTCTGAGCCATGCCGGTGCTTGAAACTGCTTTGCAAAAAGGTCGTATACAGGCTTCATGTCGGGAAGGAATTACATTAGCATATGCAATATAGCGTGGTAGAAGAGTAAAATAAGCACCAAGCGTCACACAATGCGAATTGCGCAACGAGTAGGTTGTTGAATGCTTCCAACCCATTACAAAGGGATCTGCCATAATTCTTCGTCGTCATCAGGCACAGCATCAACAAAGTGCGCATAATGCCTTATATGCGTTTAGCAGGTACCATGGCTCTCCGTAGAATGACGAAAAATGGCACAGTGCCTGCTGCCCTGATTATAGGTCGGAGCTGACGAGCGGTTTTCAATGAACACTTGTGAACCCTCAATTGCTCTCCTTTAAAATTAGACGGCATACTTGTCGGGCTAAATGGCGTTGTCTTGACAGGTGGTGGCCGATACGTTGTAGTTGTTTTATCATCATGTTTCTAGAAATACGTAACATTCCTTTTTCTTGCCTTTTTGCGCGTATAATTTCCTGTTGCAATAAACCTGCGCTCGATTGTTCGTCAGCGCTTTCGTTGTGTGCTTCTTCCTTCTGTCCCGTCTCCGTGCTGTTACCATCGATGTGACTAGATCTCTGGGATTGGAGAGGCAACGATATAAAGTAATGATATTATGCTTTGATCTTTCCTCGAATATAAAAAATATTTTAGGTAAAGATGGTTATGACATCAAAACTGGGTTTGATATGCATGCTTGTTTTCCGTAAAAGTCAACGCCAGCCACTGTATTAGTAGTTCGTCTCCATCACGAAAACCCCAATCACTGACGATACATTTTCGCTTATTCTATATAGCGAAGAAAGAAAACTATCGGGCACCCTCGTTACTTGTGATGCTGAAACAAACACAGATTCGTGCTTAAAGCCCCGTATAAACGCACATTCTTCGCGAAAATGTGTGCCTACAGGTAGAAAGTTCAGTACAATTAGACTTGGTCAAAAACTTAAACAAATTACACTCACTGCCCCTGCTCTTGCACAGAACTTCACTCATGATGCCTTCAATATTTCTTACGCTATTTAAATGTGAGACCCTTTAGACATGTGATTTAGTTGCAAGCGCAGCATCGTTAATACTGCGCATTTCGAGAATTCGTATTTGTTGCGCATGTCGCTCTCCTTAGAAAATGCGGCCCGTTGTTCAAAAACTGCATGTTTCGATAGGTATCAATCACTTTTGCTATAATTGTTGTTCTGCCGTCTTTGCGCGTCTTTGCCCAAATAAAAAAAGAAAAACGTTTCTGTAAGCTTTTCAACGCTGGCATACTCTGGGGGAAAACTTTTTTTTGAGCCATTGAAACACTGGAAGACGTAAAACTAGCACAACCATAGAGGCGTGCGCAGGATTCTTCATTAGAGAGATGCAAGTTTCACCGCTGCCCCCCCCCCCCGCGTTTGTCAAGTCTGCAAGAAAACAAGCTCCGCAATGGATGGCAAAATGAAAATGAAGCGATGACCCGCCTCTCACAACGACCTGCCATTGGTCCCCGGCCTTCCGGGAGTAAAAATTGGAACTAATCAGTTCATTGAATGCAACATCAGGTTTTCTTCCTCGACATTGTCGTAAAAAAAAATGCGTAGCCCTAAGCCTGAGTAATAAAAAAATGACGTGAAAGGTGCGACTGAGTAAAGGTATAGGGAAGAGTTGGCGCCCCCTCCCCGTGCGCAGCCTATGCGCACAAATACAAAAAATCTGACAAACAAAAAGAAAGGCTAATAACCTGCAGCTGTAATTGCCTTTTAACGCCGCCAATGGGGCACCCCTTGTGCAAGCAGAAAATACAGAACGTAGGAAGGAAGGAAGGAAAACGAGAGAGAGGAAAGACAGGAATGTTAACCAGTTTGGCATAACTGCACAAGGGCAAGGGAAGGGGGAGATTGAAAGAAGAGTAAAGAAAGAGAGGGGAACACACACGCACACACATAACTTCACAGCGCAGAGCGGCAGTCTTGTGCGGTATGCGGCATCATTAAGAGTCTACAGCCGCTCGTGCAAGACTGATGTCCTTAGGAATTTGATCAGTGCCTTGGTTTCTTGCATTCTCGATGACTTTTCAGGATGACATTGGATAATTGTTTCTAGTGCCATCGTTCTGTTGTGAAGACGAGCAAGAGCGAATAAGAGGGATCGTCTCTGCGCAGCGTAGCGAGGACAGTCGCAGAAGATATGCTGCAAGGTCTCCTCAGTGCCGCAGGCGTCGCAAAGAGCGTTGTCGGCCATCCCTATCCGAAATGAATATGACTTCGTGAAAGCCACTCTTAGCCATCAACGGCATAGCAGAGTGGCCTCTCTTCGGCGGAGTCCAGATGGTATTTGAAATCGCCGCAACTCGTTTAGGTGGTGTTGCCTATAGCTTTGGCTTCTTGAGATATTCAGTGCTGAGTGTGAAATATTCTTTGCGATCCTTTGAAGCATGGCAGCAGCATCAGACCTTGAAAGGGGTATGGCCTCTTCCTTGTCGCCTTACAAAGCTGACTGAGCAGCGTTATCGGCATGTTCGTTGCCAAGCACGCCGCACTGACTTGGCAACCATTGAAATGTCACTTGGTGCACCTTCTCATATGATGTATGAATGAGATGTCTTATCTGGAATACCAATTGTTCGTATGGTCCACGCCGCAGAGCTGACAAGAGAGATTGTGGGGCAGCTTTGGAGTCACAAAAATTGGCCATCGCTGCGGTTGTTCGCGATTGACAACACAAAGTGCAGCGCGAAGAGCTGTGAGTTCCGCAGCCATTGATGTTGTTGGGTGGTCGGTCTTAAATCTAACAGTTACACCTTTCGCTGGGACAACTACTGCTCCGGACGAATCACGGATGGACGTTGAGCAGTCGGTGTAAATATGTATGTGGTCGGTGTAGTTCTCGTGCAGTAGAAGCAGAGATAGCTGTTTTAGGACAGGCGATGACAAATCAGATTTTTTCTTGATTCCTGGTACACTGAGGTGCACTGCAGGACGAATCAGACACTAAGGTGGAATCGATGGTTTAGATCCGGGGCTGAAGCCTGACAGCAGGTTGGCGGAGTACCTTCAGATTGTTGCGCAGTATGATGCTAGCGGTCTTTCTGAGGGCAGTGTTGCCTGGTGGTGGTTAGGAGCTCGAGCAAATGCCTGATGTGAGCTCTCAATGCTTCTAACGCAATGTGCGTTTGTATCGGTAGATCCTTGGCGGTGGCAATAGTCGCCTCTGTTGGCGCACATTTGGGCAAACCTAGGCAAACTCTGAGTGCCTGAGCTTGTGCAGCCTGTAGAACGCGAAGATTCGTCTTGCAGGTGTTGGTTAGTACAGGCAGACTATATCTCAGAAACCCGAGAAAGAGTGCTCTGTATAATTCCAACATTGCATCTACTGACATGCCCCAGTTTTTTCCTCCCAGGAACTTGAGCAGCTGAGCAATGGCCGTCATGCGCTTCTTTAAGTAGGCCACGTGTGGGCTCCAATTGAGGTTATTGTCAATAAGTATGCCGAGAAATTTGTAGGTTCTGGCCTAAGAAATCGACTGCCCGTCAATAGAAATGGCACAGGGTGTCATTGGTTTGCGCGTGAACGCCACCAATGCACATTTCTCCGTTGTTATTCTGAGGCCTTGTTTGCTAATTTAGTGCGCTGTTAAGATTGCAGCCTTTTGAAATCTCGCACGTAGTTGAGGTCTAGTAACGGCTGAGGTCCAGACACATATGTTGTCTGCGTATATAGATATCTTGATCGTACTTGGCAGGGATTCGACAAGTTGAATGAGGGCGAGAATGGATAGCACAGAACGTATATATAAATTGTGGCATATAAGCTAGATACACAAGCACATGTTGTGCAAAAATAAGATCTATTGGAAATGTAGTGCCGAAAAAACAGATGTTTCATTCGTAATGCAACTTATCTGGGAATGAACATAATGGTCATCTTCGATGGCATCGCCTTCGATATGGTGGAATAAAGCTCATGGTGATTTTCAATGGCATCCCCTTCGATATGGTGGAATGAAGATCATGGCGATCTTCAATGGAATCTCCTTCGATATGGTGGAATGAAGCTCATGGTGATCTTCAATGGCATCCCCTTCGATATGGTGGAATGAAAATCATGGTGATATTCAATGGCATCCCCTTCGATATGGGGGAATGAAGATCATGGTGATCTTCAATGGCATCCCCTTCGATATGGTGGAATGAAGCTCATGGTGATCTTTAATGGCATCCCCTTCGATATGGTGGAATGAAGCTCACGGTGATCTTCAATGGCATCCCCTTCGATATGGTGGAATGAAGCTCATGGTGATCTTTAATGGCATCCCCTTCGATATGGTGGAATGAAGCTCATGGTGATCTTCAATGGCATCCCCTTCGATATGGTGGAATGAGAATCATGGATGAGGTTCAATGGCTCCCCCTTCGAGTATGGAGGAATGAAGCTCATGGTGATCACTCAATGGCATCCCCTTCGATATGGTGGAATGAAGCTCATGGTTGATCTTCAATGGCTTCCCCTGCGATATGGGGATGAAGCTCATGTGATACTTTAATGGCATCCCTTCGATATGGTTGGAATGAAGCTCATGGTGATCTTCAATGGCATCCTCTCGATGGTGGAATGAAGGTAACCGGTGATCTTCAATGGCTCCCCTTCGAGATGGGGGAATGACGACAATGGTGATTCTTTAATGGCATCCCCTCGATATCGGTGGACATGTAAGCTCATGGTGATCTCCAATGGCATCCCCCTACGATAGGTGGAATGGACAGCTCATTGGTGATCTTTAATGGCATCTTCCCTTCGATATGGTGTACATGTAGAGCTCATGCGTGATCCTTCAATGGCATCACCTTCGATATGTTGGAATGAGAATCATTGGGGCTATGTCAACTTGCATCTCCCTTCGATATGGGGGAATGACACGCCTTCATGGTTGATCTTCAATGCGGCCATACCCCTCTCAGATATGGTGGAATGAAGCTCATGGTGATCTTCAATGGCTTCCCTTCGATATGGGGGAATGAAGCTCATGGTGATCTTCAATGGCAACCCCTTCGATATGGTGGAATGAAGATCATGGTGATCTTCAATGGCATCTCCTTCGATATGGGGGAATGAAGATCATGGTGATCTTGGATGGCATCTCCTTCGATATGGGGAAGGAAGATCATGGTGATCTTCAATGGCATCCCCTTCGAAATGGTGGAATGAAGATCATGGTGATCTTCAATGGCATCCCCTTCGATATGGGGGAATGAAGGTAACGGTGATCTTCAATGGCATCCCCTTCGAGATGGGGGAATGAAGACAATGGTGATCTTCAATGGCATCCCATTCGATATGGTGGAATGAAGACAATGGTGATCTTCAACGGCATCCACTTCGATATGGTGGTGGTGACTACTAGCCACTGTTATGAATGACCGTTGTTGGCGACGAGTTTTCTATGAGAATGGACGGGCCATGCGTTCCCACAAGTGATTGAGACATCTTGAAGCTTCCCAGAAACGGTCTGCCCGCGATGGGAAGCGTCCCACCAAGGAAAGAGAAACATGCGAGCTCCGATGGGCAGCAGAGAGACGTCAAAGATGGCGCCGTCTTCACAATATGCCGATTTCGCATGGTTTGGTATACTACGGTGCCGACCTGCCCGTATTTTTTTGCAAGAGCCATTAAGTCACCATGAACCCTTTCCCGCCTTTCTAGGGAGAGGCGGAAGAACTCGCCCGATCTCCCCTCCTTCCCGACTTGACCCCACAAGAATGTCAATGACCGAAGGAACTTCGCTGCAGCAACGTGTGCAACGACCGATTGGCGAAAGTGTGTTATTGGCTGCTGCCATGGTGGGTGGTGTTGTGTGTTTGACTGGCTACAGTTGTGAAGGAGGAGCCAACCCGAGGGGTTATAACGACGGTGCTGTGTAAGACAAGCCGCTCTGGGCCCTGGTTAAAGGCTCATCCAGCTCGCTCGTCCCTGAACTCTTACCTTTTCATTAAGTAATTAAGTGTACAAAAAGTGCGAGTAAACCAGCTTGTTTTTGTTTTCCCAAAAGCGAGCATCAGTTCCTCAACCCGGAGAATCAGTCACGCTCCCAAATGGAGTCCGGGTACGACGCAACCGTAATGTCGCAACAGCTGGTTGCAGCGGTGTGATGGATCTAAACCCGGGTCACACCACCACCTAGCGTCTTTTTTTAATGGTCAGGTGTTGTTTCATCTATTGCAGTGCAATGTCTTCGCAGACTTGTTTTATTTTTACCTCCTCACACAAGCCCTACAGCACACGAAAATCCTCGCGTGCAACCAAACCTGTTCTATGATACTGTTCCCCGCCCTGCTTCTACGAATACTGTAATGATATCTCGCTTATCTCAACCGTTCACCACTGAATTTTACTTGCACGCTATTTATCGACCTGTTTATCAACCGGTGAAGCCCTGAGCAAATCGTTGCCGCACGATACGTAGACGCAGCTCCTAGCTGTTGAAGCCCATTCGTCCGTAGCGAAAATATTTGTCTGTGTGCCATGGCGCCGTCGCGCTGGAACGCATTTTTATGAGCGCGGCCGTGTGGTGGCCCAATGACGGTCTATCAACCGTATAGATTAGTAAAACTTGTTGTTGGGCTAGTTGGTATGTACATGCTTACAGAAATACAAAGAAGCCGTGTACCACCAAGGAAGAATTTAAGACAGGCGCCATTTTCTGTTCTTTCTTAAATTCTTCCTCGGTGGCACGCGTGCACCAAGAGCGCCACCAGAGGAGACGTAGGGCTCGCACAGCATGGCTCCGAGTACTCCGGCGCTGTCTGAACAGGGAGGACGTCTACTCCCTTATGAAAATGTGAGACAAGTTCAAAAAGAAAGTTTAATGACTTTTGACATATCAATCATTTGACGCTCTAATGTCATTTAAAAAACATATTGGCCACCGTCATTCTGATGCGTAACAACATTCTGTTTTGGACATATATGTAAGTGCACCATGAATACGAACGATGCATAAGAACAGTCCCCAATTTTTATCACAACAATAACGAACTTTTTTTCTGTACGTCACCCATTGTCCACAGTTCCAATTCTACTCCGCCCCCCAAAATCCTTCGCGACGCCGTGCGGGTAATCCCCACTCTCCTCCGTTAATTTCTACTGGACAAATGGGCAACACGGGCCCCTGAGCGAGTGTTCGCAGTGTCACTTGAGCATATCTGTTCATATTTGCATATGCGATCAACTCATGCTTTTTAAAAATAAGGAAATGCTCACTTCTATATACACGGCAGGTAATATAATAAACCTTGCTGCGGTCGTAAGCAATTCTTCGATCACCGGTGCATGGGCGATATATGTAAAATATTTACGCATTCTACTGAAACACGATATTTGTGTACATTGCAACAAAAATAGTTTATGGCGTGTAGTCTCTGAAAGACGAACTTGTCTATTGTGATAAACTGATTTTACGGTGGCAATTAAGGATATTTAACTTCTTTGTTGTGATGCGCGTTTTGACATTAGGAACGGCAACTGAAGGTCTGAACACTTCAGTCACCAGAAATTAAAATGCACATGGTCACTTGACTCTCTGATGTAGACTTTATATTAAGCGACATTAGGCTTTGCATGTCTAATGTCTGCCTAGTGACTCATTAGGAGCGCACTTAGTCGACATTAGACACTCAAGACTCATTTTCATAAGGGCTATGCGGACGTCAACTCCTACAGTCAAGAAAATACTAAGAGACATCGTCATGACCACCAAAACATTGTCGCGGTCGTCCTCTACAGACACGGCGAAATGGTAAACACGCTGTCTTTCTCCAAATAGTCCTCAGTGACGGAGGCGGAGACCAGGGCTATCGCGCTGGCCACATACGGCTGAATGTAGAGGGCGTGCCCGTACCATCGTCACGGACTCTCGGGCCACCTGTCGTCTTCTATTACGAGGCAGAATCCCAAAAAGATGTAACGCTGTAACGAAACACCGCCTCCATGACTACCACTCGCTCTTCTGGTTCCCAACACGCCAGTGGTTGAAGGGAAATGAGAGGGCGGACGCCACGGCTCGCGCACTAACTTTTCGAGCAGCGACATTGGCCATCTCAGCAGACTTCTAAATGACAACGGCATATAAAAATTATAACCCTACAATCGCAAGGGACCTGCTTGCCCATCAGCGTTTTATCCAACAAGTATGCTCCCCTCCCCACAAACACCTAAAAGGAGAGAAGGCCATCAAATTCAGAAAAAAATCTAAAATCGGTTTATCCCAGCTTAAAAAGATTACACACCATGTTCCCGACGTGCTATCAGGGTTCCTGCTCCAGGTGCAGAAGAAGTCCTACACTGTGTCGCATTACCTGGGGCTGCCCAAAGCGTACCCTACGCCTACAGACACAGAAATAGCACCAGCACACCCTTTGGAGCTGTGGGAGGAGCGACCGTCCAGCTCTGACCTGGCCGACCAGCGAGCGCTGATCGACAAGGTTGTTCGGGTGACTAAGGCCAGTGGGGCTCTCGATTAAGGCTCGCCCATAACACTATCTTTAAAGTTTTTGTGTTCTGTTCTGTTCGGCCGTATTTATCCTTGGCGTTCCATTTGATCTGTTTGCGCATGCATCAACGGGGCAATGAATACAGTGCTGGGCTTTGTGCCTGCGCTGAATAACTGTAGAACCGTCATTTGAGCTTTTCATCTCATGAAATTTTTTGTTTATTTTTGTTTAGTCTTATTTTCATTCTTTACTTCTTCGTTTCTATGTTTAACGTTAGAAAGCCGTGCTAACAGCTGACGTATCTTTTTCTCGCACCTTTCTCTTATATTGAAGCTCCCAATGCTAACACATTAAAGCAAAGTCTTCCGACGCGCGCCACCTCACTTAAGAAGGACATCGAGTAAACGACCAGAATTGCGTGTTCTCACCACTACAGGGTTTTGCTAGGGTTTAATCAAAATTCAAAGCGACTGACGAACAATATGCATTTTATGAGCACCATGATATGTCATGCCAAGCTCTCTATTTCTTCTAAGGCTTCCAAGTGAGTCGATTTTTATAAACGCGCACACTGTCATCTACCTAACAGCAACCTGTATTCATGCTGACAATGAGAGAGGGTGATGCTAGCGCAGGTTATACATATTTTATCTCGCTGACCGGCGCCCCGTGACGGACTCCTCGCCCGCTATGCCGTGCGCCGCTCATCGTCGGGACCTTCTCCGTTTCGTCGATGTGTGCACTGTGCCTCTAGCTGTGTTTCGCGGACCCGTCCCTGAACTCCCGTGACCGTTTCCCAATCTTTCCTGTCCTCTTTTCTCTTCGTTGGATGGATGTGCTCCTCTCACTTTTCTCTCTATTTTCCTACTATCCTTTTATTCCCTCCTTACCCCCACCCCTACAAGGCACTGCGCCGTGTCGCCTATAGGCAGACAGAAATTAGGTGCCTTTTTCCTTTCCTGATTAACCACTGAAGAAGAAGAGTTCTAGCTTCATTGGCACAGAAGTAATAGGAGTGTAGCGCCTCCCCACAGCTCTTTTTTTTTCTTGTTCTTATGTTGACATGGCTTTGCGGCGTTTAAGAATCAAGCAGTAAAACGGGTAAATATTGAGCTATTTAGTGGGCGAGCTTGTTCCTAGCGAAGCAACGCTCATAGTGCGAGCCAGTAACACTCGCAGCACATAGCGGCGATCACAGTCGTCGGTCGTCGATAAGGGGATCGGCGGGTGAAACTTACTGGCATAAGGAATCGTACACAGTGCGTTATCACTGGTGCTTTCATAAGTCTCAGAATGAGCTCAACTACTTGCGTAGTGCACGCAATCGTATCAGAACAACGTTTTAAAGCAGTCCTGAAGGCTCTGATACGTTTTGATGTGTCCTGCTCCGTGCGATAGCACTTTTAGTTTTGATCGTTGGCACATGGTCGCAATGGAAATAAATAAAACAAATGCGGGAAATTTGCACTAAGTGTCGCAAAGCTTCGCACAGCGAAGCTGGTCTATCCTCAGCATAGCCGCAACCGACTACGTATGAATTGGTTGTGCTAGGTTTTGCTATGTTGTAGCTAGGTTTGGTATGTTGTAAGTATGTTTTCATTGAGGATCGACCGTCTTCGCTGTGCCAAGCTTTGCGCGACTTAGTGCAAACTTCACACGCATTTCTTAAAAAATGAATCACTGAAGCAGTATCAGTGGGAGACCCGTTTTATTCACACAAGCCGGGTGAATCTAGTAGCAGTGATCTTCATCCCGTTCGTCGTCTTCATCGTACCACCCACGAAGCACCGGGAATTCTCTGGAAAATCTTCGTCGCCATTAAATGCTTCGACCACTTCTTGTTCCGTGTGTACAGACATAAAGTAGCTGTCCTAAAGGCGCAATGATAAAGAGACCGCGGAACTGATCGGCACTTATGTATTCCTGCCTTTTGCTGTTTTGCTAAGTTCTGCAAAGTTTCTTTTTTCTTCCTCTTTTTCTTTCTTCTTCTCTCTGTTTTTCGGTCTTTTTTTCTGCTTCTGTTTATTTATTTTTCTTTCTCTCTATGTCTTTCTATTTCTTGCAATTTTCTACCTGTCGTACTTCTTCATCCCTTTCTATCTTTCACTCTACTTCTATCTTTCGTTGATCTTCTCTTTCTTTCTCTGTTTGCATTTCCTTCGTTCCATATCTCATTCTTTCTGTGCTATGTTTTACTCTCTCCTCTCTTCCTTTCCCTCCTCCTCACCATCACATCTCTCCTCCTCACACTCACTTCCCATTCCTACCCCCTTGCTACAGGAGGAGAGGAGGAGGAGAAGTTATACTTACCTGGTGTCGGATCCCCGGTGACCATTAAGGCCGGGTTCCCGTGCCGAGGCCTATCCATTGCCTTGCTACAGTATACTATAAAAGGTATATGCTACGCTATGCTAGCGTGCCTGGATAGCCGTTAAAAGATGCAATTCTGTTTTGGGACTTCCTTCAACGAACTCTTTAAAAAAATTTTAACTTTAATTCACATACTATACGTTACCTTCTCCCAACTTCTCTTAATGAAGTGCCCTTTGATATGCTTTTCCTTATGGGAATGCAGAGTTTGTGTAATGTGCGCATGCAAGATCGTAATGCAGCACCAACCACTGCTTCAAGTATGCACTTTATTCGTATGGCTATTTACCTCGAAGGACATTTATGAAGAACTTGACATCAGACCAGACTGGCACCCCATCTTGAGTTGCTCATCCTTACCAGCCTCGCTGTGCGACAGGTTTTGAAGAACTTTTCCTGTTTTTCTGGACTTGCACAGTATATATTTTTATGTTGGCATTTGAATTCTTGTCTTGTAGTGCTTGTGCGATTTATTGTCGCCGAGTGAATGCATCACTACGTCATAACATTTATGATAATTTCTAACACGCATTATAATAAATGCGACAAAAAAAAAAGAAGTGCCCGGATAGCTCAGTGGTTAGGACGCTCGCCGTCAGATTGGGGGTACGCGGGTTTGAATCTCGCCTCGTGAAGAATTTCTCTGTTTCTCTTTCTTTCTTTCTCTCTGTTTCTTTTATTGCGATAGCAGTTATATGGACAATCTCGGCTGGTTTTTGTCCGTCCCCGTCGCCGCCGCCGTCATTCACCGTATATGTATATTTGTTTTTCTTTCTCTCTGTGTACTCGTTCTCTCACCCATCAGGGTTATTACACGCAACGCAGGAGAAATGGCACACTTGTTCTGTGAGCGAAGCAAAAGATGTAGAAGAGGCTGAAGAGAGTGCGTGCCGGTTCATGATGATAGTGTTGGGTCAAGAAAAACATTTTACGCCGAGTTGAACAGCTTCGCTGTTAAAAGCAAGTGCGCGTGTTACTTAGACCTTGACAAAGCTTTCTGATACGGCAGCATTCGACATGAAATATGAAAATTTCCTGAATCGCTCCAAAACGTAATCCAGTCTTCCCACACCGTCCGTCATTTTTAATGATGCCGGGCTTCTCGAAAGCGGCTGTATCTTGAAAGTGCTTCCGATTCTGCTTTGTGAGAAGGCAAAATATGAATCCGTGTACGATTCCCTTAAATATGCTGCTGGGCAAAGAAAAATGGGAAGAAGTTGTCAGCGGCTTTCGTCTTATGTTGTCACTGGTAATATCTGTCCGACTACGTGCGACCGTATAATGAAGAATCCATTTTATATGATATTTGTCGTTCTAAGTATTCCGTTACGACCAGAACTACTGCATTCGCGCCACGGTGCTGCAAAGGGAGAGGTGGCCAAATGGCGCTGCTTTGCCAATGCGCCTCGCGTTACCCGAAAGCTCTCGAGTTGCCGCCTTTTTACGCAAAGAGGCAGCAGGTGTACTCCTGGCTCTTTTCTCCGCACCGCCCAACTTGAAGATACATAGCCAGCTGGCGGGCTCGGAAACTCGAGCTCTAGAAATGGCCGCGGAGGGCGAAACATCAACCGCGGGCCTTCCAGCTTCAAGCTCCAGGAATGGATCTACTGACCTCTGTCCTGTAACTCTGTGGGGACCGCCGTTCGCGCTATTGCAATTTCACGTACGGGCTCCCACGTCGGGGCCAAATTTCAATCCAAAATATTCTTGAAATACACGAAGACTATTTCTTTGTATAATCCTACACTTAAATAAAAAAATTGCTGTTTATACCGAGCGGTCTTGCCAGGTACCGCGTCACCAATATTTTGTGATTGTTTTTGTTCCAGCTGACTGGTAGTTGTGAGCAGCCTATTGACACCATTACCTTCAGTTCAAAATATACGGCGGCAGAGGCGACGTAGCGGTTCAGAGTGCGTCCTGATGAGCGTCGCGCTGTTTCGTTTCGCTGTTAATATTTCGGTTGACAGACTAGGTTTCGGTCTGTTTCTTTTTAACACGGAAGTGTTTTATGCCGGGGTCCACCAAGACTTCAGTGACGTATTTCCGCCACGGAAATGACGTCGAAAAAATATACATGATCAGATGGCGAAGAAAAATGTTCAATCAACGGGGATCGAACCCGCGACCTCTCGGTCTGCAATAACAGGTGCCCGGTACGCTATCCACTACGCCACGGTCACAGACTCTAGAGGCTTTACAAACGCGCCTTTTATATCTACCACTCTCCCGGTCGGCGAGGTGGCGTTGCCCTCTGGGAGCGGTAAAGTAATTTGTCATTAATGTGGCCTCCGCGAAGAGCACCTGCAACGCGTTACACGTCCGTCCCATTCGGCGCGTTTTCAATGGAAGTTCAATTTTGTCAATGAATTAACACACCGCGAGGTGGCGACCTTAGCCCTAGCGTCGTAAAAGCGTTGGCCTCGCTCATATCATCACGCTAATCCCAACCAAAAATAGCTCTGCGACGCGCGCCTGTCTCACCTGGCTGTAACACCGCGTTCTCCGCTCACGCGTTCGCCGCGAGAAAACTCGCGGCCGGGCTACCGAGGCGGCACGACGCGCTTTGCGTTTCCCTCTAGTGCGGCCGTGGTGTTCAATCATATTTAACGTACCGCGGGATGGCGACCAAGTTCTGCGTCCAATATGCGACGCTCTTCTGGCTATCACACCTCGTTCTCTGATTACACTTTCACCGTTAACTACTACAGCTATCACAAGGGATTGTTTAATCATTTAGCATGGACATTAGTCGTCGGGATGGAGATGTACCACCAATCATCAAAGTGGGTGCATCCACATTAAACGGTGCTATAGCTGCCAGACATCAATGTACGTTGTGCAAACTCTCTTATATCAATGTGCAGTAAACATTCTGTTACTCCTGTAAGAGCACGCTGTAATTTCGTGTTATTCCGATTCTTATGGCGGAGGGATCAACCTTTTTTTTTTAATTACGTCTTTATCTCTGCCTCGGTCTCTTTCTTTTGACTAGTGAAAATGCTTTCGCAGTGCGCATTCAGCTGACTTAAGGGGAACGAAGGTACCGTTGATGCTTTCACCGGATGAACACTCGTTTCAAGCCCGAAGATGCACGAACCGGGGAGTAAAATGCTTCTGTTTTATTATTTTGTGCGTGCCACGTTGAGGTGACGCACCGCAATAGTAAGATTTTGAGCGTGTCATACCCTGCCGACGAGAAAACGCGCGTTCTTTGCGACGTGGTTTCACGTGCGAGCGAGTTGCTGAGTCAATAGAAGTGCATTCCGCAAGTTTATCGTTTGGTAACACAAACCTGGCCGCTGCAATAAAAGAAGGCAACTACATCACTAGTGCCTCGCATGTGTATTCGTAACGAGCCCATATATCAGCGCAAAAACATACCAGTTTAGTTTGCAGCAGTCGCATTTGAGAAGCAAGGTTAGAGGCGTCGTTCTCCACGTTGTCAGTTTAAGTTACTTTTAATACACATTTAGTGCAACAGATCTTTCACATAATTATGAGGTGTAGTTTTGGTTTAAGATGACTCTCAAGGGCTCGTTTTCTTTGTTAGACACAATATTAATGAGAACTAACGAACTAACAGACAATAACGCCAAGGAGTGTATAGGGGGTGTTATCTGTAGTATTTAGAATATAAATGTGAAGAAAGTAAAGTGGACGAAAAGGTCCCTGCCGGCGGCAAGTTATCTTTTCGTCCACTTTACTTTCTTCACATTTATATTCTAAATACTACAGATAACACCCCCTATACACTCCTTGGCGTTATTGTCTGTTAGTTCTCATTAGTTTTGGTTTAGTGCGATAAGGAAATCGGCATTTTACTCAGGAATATTCTTGTTTTTTTTCTGCTATAGCCTCGTGGCCTGCCTGACAAGAAAATATCTGTACATAAACGGCAAGGCACCTGCTACATGACGCGCCTTGTAAAGAAGCTACCCCGAGTGGTATGTTTACATATATGCATGAAAAACCGCTGTTTACTCATTCACTATATTTATATGTTTACTTTCGCAAAATTTCTCATTCACAAATTATGCTTATCAATGTCTGATGACGTCACTGCTTCTTTTTCGAGGACTACTGTGCAACGACAGGATAACTGCCCCCGCAAGTCTACTCTGCAAGGACAGTGAAAGATCTGAACAGCTACTACAACAGCTCATCTCGAACCTCGTGCTTGCGATGCTGTATTTTTTAATGTTTTATCAGGAATCTCATGGAGGGGGGTTTTGATCATCCACGGGCATAAGCTGTTTACTTTGTAATGCAATCGACACTACAATAATATTGAAATTGAACACTAGCTCGGTGCATAAGTTACATTGCGTGGCACTGCTGAGCTCAACGACGCGGATTCTATTCCCAGCCACGGTGGCCGCATTTCGATGTGGGCGAAATGCAAGAACATTCGTGTACTTATATTTACGTCTGAAGTTCACGGTAAAATGGAAGCTTGAAGAGATGAAGAATTCTTGAACAGGGGGCTGTCGCTGGAGCAAACGTTTCTACAAGTGGTCTTGTCTCCTTCAAGGCTGCAACTACGTTTATGTTTTAATCCCAGACAGTCAGAATCAATCTAAGGTTGCCCACTACCAGTGCTGGGCAGTATCGAAGATACATGTATCTTAGATGCTATATTAGATACTCATTGAGTATCTTGTATCTGTATCGCGATATGTCTCGTAAAACGAGTATCTGTATCTGTATTTCCGATACATTCAATAATGTATCGTGTATTTTAAGATACAAGATACTGCTATAGAAACAACACCGAGCGAAACGATTAACGGTGGCTGGACTACGCTTCTCAAGCTGATACTGCTGCTACTGAGCTACATGAATAAAACTAACGACAGTGACATTTTTTTATATATCTGCCAGAGTTCTCCAGCGAGGGCAGGTTATGAGGTCAGCGCGTCCCTATTGGTGGAGAAGAGTCACGTGGTGGCGCTCACGCGATCTCGACATAAACAAGCCCGCGAACGTCTACGAGCAGTCGAACTTCGTTTTCCCACTAGTTTTTCTTTCTTTTAATTTGTGGCGGTGCCATGACACTTGCTCGTAAACACTGTACTGTTCTACGTACTCCAACGCGTACGGCATATTTCGCGAAAATTTTGATGGTCCTAAGTGTCGTTATCGAAGTTTCCCTTGCGTAGTGCTTCGTTAGGAAATCTGAAGAATGCAAGAATGGGGTTTCTTTGCGTCTCGCGGCTTTCACACGACAGCGATTTAAAAGATCTCGTGGATGCAAGTTTGACTTACATACGATGAGACTGTCTTATATGCAAATCAGATGCTAAAGACTGTCGCTCCACCAGTCCTGGTGCTAGATGCCGTAGAACAAGCACTCACGTAACATAAGATATCTTGGCGTACTGTATCTTTGTTCTTCCTGCTCACTTATTCACAGGGTTATTTTGACCATAATTTGATTGTCAGCGTGAGTGCTATTTTTGCTGTCCTCCGCTTGCATCCCATTCATGTGACTGCCCTCGTGCGCTGCAGTACTGCAGCGCTCTCAAACGCGCTTCGAGCGAAACAACCGACGCGTGGACCACGGCGAAATGACCAGCCGCGGCTTTATGCATCGACTTCACAGTGCGTCAACATTTCTGACGACCTCACAGGGCAAGGGAATGCCGTCGTCCGCGATATGCTGGCAGTTCGCGCGCCTGTTGTTTTGCTCGAAGCACGTTTGAGAGCGCCGTAGTACGGTAGCGCACGAGTGGCGCAGTCACGCGGTTTCATTTCATATTTCGTGCGCTTTCCCTTAAAATCGGGGGAAAAAATTACCACGCAGCATGTACGTGGCCGCCCAAGATTGGACCGGTCGTTTTGAAATGCCCTCTACGAAGTGATGGCACCCACTTGGTAATAAATGAATATTAAAAATGCTTCATAATTGACCTACGTTAATCAACCTATTAAGCGCAATATAAAATATATTATAATGAGCGCCACATGACGGTAAATCATACTCCACTGGTTTCATTCAGTCGCGATTAACCACTTTTTAGATAATTGGTTCTATAGTTGCGTGAAACAACCTGTCAACGTGTTCACTGTGATTGATACGGAACCGCCTTGCTACTTGACTAAGATATATTGGTTTTCTTTTTTTTAGGTCGCCGTAAAGTTTTTCCCTCTTGCAAATCACGAGATAGTCGGAACTATAAGTGTTAATAGTGTGAATAGCAGTGGTATCCTGCAACGCTTTGTGCCACTACAATACGCCTAAGACAATTCTCGACGGCTGTAGTTCTCTCGGAGAAGAAACGCCTTATGCCAGCCGATAAGTAGAATATAAAAATCATTGTAGTTTTAAGCCCTCAATGTATACATGATGAGTCACCAAAAAATATCGCTACCAGCGTTGTTGCTGCATTTCGGCTGATACGGTATTGCGAAAACGGTACTACGCTTACGGACAATGTAGAACTGCACAGCAGTATTTGTACCATCGTGCGGAGGCTTCTTACTGACGTTCTTGTATTCAGATAGCAACCCGCTAGCTCGTCGGCAAGTAGAGAAGCGGCACCCATTAATGACAAAAGTGTAAAACAAGAACCATTGACAGCGCAGTGTATAAAGAGCTCTCATGTTAAGGTGAGTTGTTTCGGAACGAAAGCAATATATCTTGAGAAAGTAAGACAGAAATCTGGGGACACAAAGAGATATTGTGTAAAGGTTAAACAATGTTGCTCGCAGTTAAGAAAATTCCGAGTAAAGATTTCTGTTCGTAAGCGTTCCCTGCTTCAATATATCGATATATAACAGCAAATTTGCAAATGTATCGAAGTATCTTAAGATACAATTGGGAGGTATCGTATCGGATACAATTATTCCGGAAATATCTTGTATCTGTATCTCGAATACTTCTTGCCTGGGTATCTTGTATCGTATCGCGATACAATTTCAAAGTATCTTTGCCCAGCCCTGCCCACTACTGTATGACTCCAAATCATATCAGGGCTTGCACGTAAAACGCCAGAAATCATTAACTGCATTACAACCAAACACCACGGCAGTGAGGGGAAGTAATTCAGAGTCCTTCCGACATTTAGTTACGCATGTGAGATAGTTTACAAACTACGCTCGAAACGTTTTGTCATGATTAACTGCGTTTCGATCGTAGAAGTTTATAAAAAGATACGCCAAAGCTTTCGAACGCTGTGCTGAATTGCATTACCCTTTGCACATATGTTCAATGGAATCTTTCGAATTATTTTATAGATAACAAGGAAATTGTAAATGTGGCAAGCACTCCTTGTAGCACAGCTTCACCAAGCACGTTTACGTCGTGCTGATGGGTGAGATTGTGTTCATAGGATGTGGTAGTGTCTTTTTTGATATAGCAGAGAAATGTTCAAAATTTGTTTGAGTACACCTGCTGTTTGACTAAATTAACATGCATCAGTTATAGTGCCTACAACTATGATGCCTGCCCCGCCACAGTGGCCTAGTGGTTATGGCGCTCGACTGCTGACCTGAAGGTCGCGGGATCGAATCCCGACCGCGGCGGCTGCATTTTCGATGGAGGTAAAAATGTTTGAGGCCCGTGTACTTAGATTTAGATTTAGGTGCACGATAAAGAACCCCAGGTGGTCAAAATTTCGAGAGCCCTCCATTACGGCGTATCTCATAATCATATCGAGGTTTTGGGACGTTAAACCCCAGATATTATTATTACAACCATAAAACCTATGAAGTGAAAGTGTGTGCGCTACTGTCACAAAAAAATAACCTAGGAAGTCGACAGCAGTCTTTGCCGTGCAGCAGAGAGGTCTTCAGTAACACCGAATAGCTACCGTCGCTTAAAACAGACATTTCGGACGGATTTACGCTTGCAGCGTGACTTCGGACGCGTCGTTTATTCCTTGCTTACTTGATTATTGTGTCACGAGCACAGAGCGAAACCCTTGTTTTTTGCACAACACTTAAGCTTCACCTACCGGCTTCCTGTATAGGTAAAAAAATCTGCGCAAACTGGGGCCATGTAAAAACGATGTCTGTGGTTAAGGTTCTTGATAGATATGATGCAAAATGGTTGGAAATAGCTTCGAATACAGCAGATCAAGTGCTAGGAACAATTAGACAAAAAACGGCATCTGTCGTTTTCTTAGCTGAGTCGCTGTGTACAGACAGTCGGCGCGAATTAAAGTAGCAGCATAACCCAAGCAGTCTGCTAAAGCAATGTCAATCTTTCGCACTATGAAGTGAAGCATCTTTGATTTACAAAAGGGCAAATGTATTATAAGTGGTGCCATCAATAACATATGTCCGCCAGTTAGGTCACGATTAACGATGCGGGTATAAGCCACACGTACAAACAAAGGAAGGGAGAAATAAAAAAATAAAAATAGCACAAGAAAATATAAAATAAAGAAGAAATAAAAAGAAAGACTGAACACGCGTGGCTCATACCCGCATTCCGTGCTCGCGCCACACAAGGTACCCAGGGCAAACATTCAAACATTAGGGTTGCTTGGTTGGTTGGTAAAACTTTATTGTTGGTCCTACGTTGGACAACAGAGATCAGCCCACTACAATAAGATTAAGGTTGCCTCGAAATTTGTATTTTTTTATTTTGCTTCTGGTCGCCACAGCAACCGAGTTTCAACAGAACTCAGAAAAACGGGATGTTTACCAGCTAACAATTGATAGTCCTGTTGACAAGCACACGTTTGTGTTTATATACTCAGATTATGGCCAAGTTGCTGCGCTCCTACGTATTAATCAGAAGCATGAATATGAATATTCCTGCTCATCCCCGGACACCGTCCACCCCCCTCGAGTGAGTGATTGGAAACTTTATTGTAGAATCGAGGTATTTCGGTGGGCGGCTTCGTGGTTAGGTGACCGCGTGCCTCTGCGCCCGGGCGGCATCTGCTGCTCTCTTGAAATGAATTTCTGGCTATGGTCCTGCTTGGACGTGTGTCCTGATGTGATCTAGTGTAAATCCAGCGCTTTGCTTTCTTAATGGTATTATTTTCGCTACACTTCAGTCATGTAGAATCTAGGAATTCGGCTAGGGTGATTAATGAGCGCAAGTAGGCCATGGCGCGAAACCTGAAGGAACATTTAGTGGCGAACGCTCCTAAGGCGGCACCCGTGAGCGCACGAGGGGCCACGGCGCGAACCTGAAGGAACATTTTATTTGGAAAAGACGAACGCTTCTTTTTCCATCGCGTCGTCGTCCCCCCCCCATCTTCCTGGCCCGTTCTTCAATACACGGAATGACGCCATCTTCGAATTTTGCGGTATTGCCTTCCAACAATAATGCACTGACGTTGAAAGCAGGCAGCACATATTGCGTCCATCCGCTGCCCACATCGTCACAAGAAAGGTCATGTAGAGAAGACGGCGTACATCGTTTTGACATGTAATTAAGACATTCGCCCACAGAAAACAGTTATGCTACATTAAATTTAAAATTCAACGTGTTTCTCTAAATAACTAGATTTCAGTGAAGCCGCTGTATTTGGTGCTCGATGTTTTCTACTAAGAAATCCACATTTGACACTTATGTGCCGTGATTGTGTGTTTGTGCTTTATATTCTAGTGTGCTTTTGCTGAAGGTTAGCGAAAACAGGCATTAGATAGTTTACGACTGCTTCAACATTAGGAAATAAACGAACGGTCAGTTATTCACTACAGAAAGCAATATACATGTTCTTTTATTTGAACAAGTTCTTCTTTAAGATGCTGCTGTAGCCTCTGGAAAAATGTCGAGAGGGTTAACATTTGATGAGTTGCTAACAAATTCCGTTATAAGATAGTAAGCTTCATCGGGTTTGTCTATGGCGCCATAGTGACTCATCCCCAGCAAGACAACTTCCGTGAAGTTCCTCGCTGTTGTCGTGTACCCGGCGAATCCATAATATTTGTCGTGCGGCTTCCAAGGGTAACGAGTGGCGGCTCTATACTCACTTGCATAAGTCCAGTTTAAAAGTTTGTAATAGGTCCGCTGGTTCACCGACGGGAAAAGTGCATCAAGTTGGCCTGTATACAATAAAACTCTAGTTTTGTTTAGCACGTGTTCGTTCATGGTACTAATATCTATTAACCAATCAGAGGCAAAGCTCGTTACGAGGTGTTCGTTGTAGATCTGGAAAGGGGTGTCCGCTCCTGCATGCAGCATCATTTTGGTGGTGTTTGTACTTAGGAAGAAAAAACACATTATCATAAAAAGTGGTCTCTCGGTTGTCAGAGGGCTTGCGTGATCATTGTATAAGGTGAGATTTTGAAACAGGGTCGGAGTACCATTCCGCTTGGTAAATATGGTCTCGAATAGCTGTTGTAGCGCATACATTTGCAAGGTGGCATTTCCCGATTCTGCGTACGTCCTTAAGTCTGCGAACTTGTTCTGAAAGGTCGTTAGCCCGGTATTGTCCAGCATTGACATTTGATAAAGAAATGCACTGGAGTCTGCTACATAAAGCACTGGACCGAGAAATCCGTTGCCGCCGATTATGCCCTTCAGAGCTAAGGACACGTTATTAGGATTGTTCAACATCCAGCTTGCTATTGCGACGGAGTACCTCGCTGTAAGAAAAAAACATTTCGGTGTTAAATATACTGCTGAAGTGTGTTTTTGGACAAGTGTGCGAAATTTTTCTATATGTGCAACGTTATCTACACCATGTAAAATATGCCAACTCCGTTTTATGCTGCCTTCAAAAAGAATCTGAAATATTGAGGGCCTCCGAGATTAGATGCTATGCGAAAATGTCGCCGTTGACTAGTTTTATACCTGTCGGCACATGTGCACAAATGTACAAGCGTACTTGTATTTGTCACAAAATTGGGCATGTTACTACAATAACGGCAAAAAAAAACGGTGTTATGTCTTCAGACATAAAGTGTTGTTTGCAAACTGGCTTATTATTGCAATTACACTGCAAGCAAGCGCGACCGCTCGCGCGCGTGTGATAGAGAACACACATGGCGCAATGCTGTTAGACATGTCCAACTCCATGATAACTGCAGGTAGTGCTAGTAGCCGTTAATATAGAAGAAGCGGCGGGATGCTGGCGATGACATGACGGCTGAATCTTTGTTCTCTTGTGGAAAAGCGCCACAACCCGTTTTCTGTTTGTTAAGATACGGCTAGTACTGAAGGCAGTGGAGTCGCAGCATATCAGACCAATTGCGATCGCAACAATGAAAGAATGAAATAAACTGACATGCCTTCGTTGTGATAGGCAACATATGTTACCCTGCGATGTTGCGCAAGCAATATGTAATGGCAAGATTTCACTAAGCGCATTCCATCTACGCGAAAAACCAACGATCTGCCTGCAGTTCTCTGTGAACGTTATCTCACTTGCGCTATGCAAAGTCGAAGGGTGGAACTGCAATGACAATTGCGCCTAAGTGTTACATAACCGACATCCTGTGCCAAATTGTGCCAAAACTGTAATAGTCCATGAAATTATGGAGCTGGTCCAAAATACAGAAATCAACAACCGTGGAATTGTTTGCTGTCAGTTTTCGCAGAAACTACCACGGAAACTTCATTTTCTCTTTTTGTGTGACTGGTTACACGTGTAACCGCTGCCTTGCGCACTCCGCGACGGAGTTTCTAGGAACATTCCTGACTCTTGTAGATTGTTCTGATAAGCTTTAGCGCACAAGATGAACAGTACAGCTTATTCTGAAACTATCGCGACCACGAACGATTAGGCTGGCACCTTCGATGCCACATGTATAAATGTCGACGTGTGTTACCGCAGACCAGATTACCGACGGCCGACGCTGTGACCGCCGCTATAAGTGTACAGCATGTATTGCTTGTACTTTCACTTTTCGTTTCCTGGGCACAAGTTCGCCTAATAAAGCGTTTCGTCTTTAATAGCCCGAGTGCCGTATTACTCATGGTCACGACTACGTGACAATATATAACGATCATTCTGCTTCGTCTGCGATTTCGGAGAAAACTTGCCGGATGAAGCTGGACCAAGAAAACGTCTGATTACACGGCACTGACATTTATGGCAGCATATAATCCCGTGTTCCGGGCTTGCAAGGCAGCCGTCGACAGATATACGCCGCTCGGGCGATTCCAGAAGCGTCGAGAATTTTCCCGGATGAGTTGATTGCCGTAGCTACGCAGGGCGCGCCGCCTCCGTGAGATAGCGTAGTGTACTTCCAAGAAACCGGGCGTGAATCTGCATGCGACCGGTCGTGCGATGCGCTGCGGTCCGACTTGTCGCATATGACTGTTCGAAGCACATTGTACGACCGAGTGAGGGACGCGTTGGCTCCGCCCAGATCCGGCGGCCGGTCGTGCACACCCGAAGCCGTTCGCACTTTGCCATAAAGGTAAAGAGAAACGCTTTTAAGAACCCTTGCTTGCTTAGCATGAGCGAAATCAATGAAAACACGTCTATACGCACAGCAAACTCCCGCAACTACGCGCCCAGTGCCACACATGCTGACAGCATGGTGGCCGGTGAATAGGCATAGCTCGCCGGCCGTCGAATCCGAGTTTGACGCTGCTACCCAACCGGCCGCAGTTCGTAATTCACGCGCGCTAGCGTAACTGAAATGTTTTAGAGTACCGCATCTGTTTCGCGCGCGCCGTCGCCGATGTGATTGGCTTACTTGCATCACGTGACCTCTCGAAGCCATGTCTCTTCCAAGCGGTCTTGGTGCGCGCTTGTTCAATGCACAGCATGGCCAGCCACTTAGCAATACCGACGTCCCTACAGGAGTACTTCGTCGCTTTTCTAAACGCGTCATGCAGATGCCAGAAAGTACCTTTGCAGCAAACAAACGTAATCTGTGAAACTCTTTTTTTTTTTCGCGTTCCGTGCGATAAAATCGTCAGAGAATGGCATTCTACGTGCCTGAATAAAGCTGGCCGCAAAGAATTGGCCCCGTCGAGGAACACTCGTTTCTGAGTAACTTACGCGAGCTTTTGCTGGAAAAGCTGTCATTCGACAGGATACTTCAGCTTTCCGTTTCGCTCTACTCAGCGATGTTGAAAACGACGTACTACTTTCAATTTCGCTCGGTGCAATACAGGGTGCCCCAGCCAGAACACAAAAATATGCTGACGCACTTTATGACGATGCAACCACTGCTGACTTTTGCATAGAGTAAGTCGCACTTTTTTAGCACGAAAGTCTTTTACGCCGGGCTCCACCAAGACTTCAGTGACGTATTTTAGTCACGGAAATGACCTCGGAAGGATGCACATGATCAGATGGCAATGGAAAAAAGTTCCATGAACGGGAGTCGAACCAATGACCGCGACAACAGATGCCGGGCACGCTGTCCACTGCGCCACGGTCACACATCCGGGAGGCTTTACAAACGCTCCTTTTATATCTCAGACTTTCCTCTCACGTTGCTCTTGGTCGGCGGGTGGTGTCCGCCGTCTGGGAGCGGTAAAGTGAAGTAATGCATTAGGACCGTGGCTTTTGCGAAGAGCTCCTGCAACGCACCCTTGCTACGCATCCGTCCCATTCGGCGCGTTTCTAATAGAAATGCAATTTTGTCAACACCTCAACACACCGCGAGGTGGCGACCTTAGCCCAAGCCTCGGCCACGCTCATAGCATCCATCCATATGAAATATAGCTCGGTGACGCGTGCCTGCCTCGCCGTAACACCGCGTTCCCCGCTTACACTCGCCTCGCGAAAAATCGCGGCAGGGCTAGAGGATGTATACACACGACGCACGCTGCGTTTCCCTCTAGTCCCGCCGTTGTTCTGAATAACTCTTTTCAACATGCGGCGGGATGGCGACCTTAGCTTAAGTTCTGCGTCCAATCAGTGAGGCTCTTCTGGCTGTCACACCGCTTTCTCTGATTACGCTCTCACCGTTTACTACAGCTACAACAAAGGTTTGCTTAATCACTAATCCAACGACCTTAGCCGTCGGGATGAAGATGTGCCACCAAGCGTCAACGTGGGTGCATCCACGTTAAACGGAGCTGCCAAACACCAATATTATTTGTGCAAGCACTTATATCAATTACAGTAAACACTCAACTACTTCTGTGAAGACGCGTTTTACTTTCGCGTTATACCGATTCCTATGACGGAGGGATCAACTACGTTTTTTTGCGTTCTTCTTAATTCCTTATTAGGAAATATTAAATTCTAATGCAACGATGCTAGGCGACAAATTTCCAACTAGAAAGCTTTAGATCGGTTTGCAAAACGTCCGCTTGGACAGCTTCGAACTTTCTAGCTATCAAGAAAGCTACTTTGCTTCTTTCAAATGCCCGCGATATACAAAAAAGAAATGCCACGTGACATGTCCGCTCGCGCCTCGTAACTGCGACCTTCCTATCACACCGTATGAAACCAACGTTATACGGCTGCACCTGCCCACACTGCAATGTGGAAGGCACTCTAATAATAATAATATCTGGGGTTTAACGTCCCAAAACCACGATATGATTATGAGAGACGCAGTGGAGGGCTCCAGAAATCTCGACCACCTGGGGTTCTTTAACGTGCACCTAAATGTAAGTACACGGGCCTCAAGCATTTTCGCCTCCATCGAAAATGCAGCCGCCGCGGCCGGGATTCGATCCCGTGACCTCCGGGTCAGCAGTCGAGCGCCATAACCACTAGACCACCGTGGCGGGGCGTGGCAGGCCCTCTGGCCCACCTTCTACTTCAATGCAAAGCAAGCTTCAAAGCACTTGCGATGAGTATGGTGCGCGGTTTAATAGGTGGTTAGCAAAAACGTGGCTCTCGCAATGGATTGTGGGCTACGGCGCCCGTCTGCATCGACTTCCAGTTCGAGACGCCGTGCCGCGGAACGGGCGCTGTTGCTAGTGGCGTCGCTTTCTGTGTGTTTAGCAGTCTCGGTGCACTTTTCTCACAAATTACTGCATAATGTTTGGCAGCGATGTGCAGCTCAGTTGAATAACAAGTGCAATCACTACGGCATAGTTATAAAGGTGCGAACGGTCATGTCTTCATTCAAGTGGCGTGCACCTCGGACACCTGCATGTTCTTTCGCCGCAAAGGGCGCTTTCGCGCATGTTTTGCGGCATATAAAGGTTTATTGCACATTATAGCGTGATGAAATATCCGCCCAATCTGTTTTCCTCTTGCTAACTCGTAAAACTATTTGTTTACGTTTGTGTTGCAAAGATACCATCTCGGGTTTGATATAGTGAATGGCAATAGTTAAATGTTTCTTACTCTAAGCGTAGACAACTCTCGCAGTTTTGTCGCTTTTTTTACGCCTCTAAATCTTCCTTTACGTGAGATGTCTTTCCCTCGCGCACTCGAATATTGTGTTTCGATCAGTGGATGCGAAATTTTTCGCACTCAACACAGCCTTTCAAGTTCCACTAAAAGGTATGGACACTTCACGTTTGCAAGTTTCTGAAATACTAGAGACGCCATACCATACAACTCGTTGCTTGAAAACCAACTTCGATCGTTTAACGTACTACGATACCAGTAACTGAACGGCCTTTTTGTTCTGTACGTTGCCCTTTTACGCGCTCAGGCAGTTTTCATAAATTTCACAGAAAGTAGGCAATGCAACATATTTAATGCAAGTATACTGTATCGACGTACTTGTTCGGGCAGACAGAGTACACATACTCTTGTCAGAAGTCTAGGTGATTTGGGAGCGTACGTACGTTGACATTTTGCACCATGTGCTCATATGCGTGAGTGACTCTGAGGTAGCCACCACTTCAGCTTAAATAAACTAAACGAAGCTGATTCTGCAAAATATTACTGCGTGTTTTAAAGCATAACCGTACATCTATACTCGCATGCTGCGCTTGTTCCCCATGTTTGCCCATTTCCACTTCTCGCTTGTTTCTCTAAAGTGCGAAATACCACGTATATATTCGCAGAAGATTCCAAGAACACAATCACTGGACAACTAGTAAGAAACGCGCCGCAGAAGTGCGCGTTTCCTCCCCGATTACATTAAACAGCAGGCACCTTGAAGCAGCGAAGAGATAGGCCTCGAACCGGAAGTACCGTAGCAGGCGACGCGCCGTTTTGCTATCCACCTATCGTGCGTCTTAGAAAAGTGCGCTGCACTAATAGAAAGAAGTCTACAAGGAGTGCACGCGCGAACAGAAGCCTGGTGAAAGACGACGGCGACGAACAACGCCACGAGGACGCGAAGGCCAAGAAGTTGACGGATCTGCCGAATCTTTTTTTCAATTTGAAGTTTTATTCGTAGAGACCATGGCGAGCACGTGGGAGTTATTGGAATTCGCAGAACACATGGGGCTCGAGGGAGCGGAGCTTAAAATGTGGTATGACCAGCGGATGGTGCGAGCACGTGAATAACGGGCTGCAGAACGAAGGGATAAGCGAGAGAAGCTCGAATCGGAGCTAAAGGCTAAAAAAAAATCGCAGCATATCCACGGAGTGAATGATGATGAGTGGGCGAAGCTGCGGAGGTTCATCGGTAAACCGTGAATCTTCCGTGAATTCTGCCCAGTACATCATCACCGACGTGAGATCGGGCGCGTTTATACTAAAGGTTCGATGAGTTATGACGACTTGCAGCGCACTTTAATTTTACATGTACGCTGTGAATTTTCATTGTTTAGAAAACCATTGCTTAGAAAACATCTGGCGTCTTTCGTTAAGCAGCTGGCGTCTTTTCGTTTTGCTTTAGAAACATCTGGCGTTCTTTCGTTTTGCTTTTACAAAACATCTGGCGTCTTTTGTTGGTTTATTTCATCAATCAACGGCGTTTTGAACAAAATTTTTATTGTTTAATCACGCACAGGAGAAATCTCACCAGGCACTACCTTGGAGGTAAAGAATGGCTGCTAATGGGAATGAGAGACAGAAGAAGTCGGCTTTTAGCTAACGCTGCAAATTTTTTATTGTTCAACAACGCACAGGAAAAATCTCCCACCGGCACCACCTTGCAGGTCAAAGCGTAAGACTGGTTACATACTACGCTACGAGGGACGAACGGGTGCCGCTATAAGGAGCTTCGCCCCTAAAAGAAGCAGCTCGAATTGAAAAGAAGAGCACCTGAGTGGCGACTTCAAGTCGCAGGGGATAAAAAGACAGGACTGGAAAGCTGGAGATGTGAACAAGCGGTTGATGTTTGATCCGATAGCAGCTTCTCACGGTGTGAGACAGATTTCTGTAGGGTAAGCCTTGAACCTCGCCATGGCCTTTCGTTAAAGCAGGGAGCTCTAATAGAGGTGGGCAGCCAAGAAATTAGGAGTCTTGCTGAGCTTGATGAAGCGGTGTACAACTTCGCAAGCACGGAACAAGACAGTTCCACTCAGAGTAACTTGTGCGTTCCAACCTACGAGAGGCCGAGCACAATTAAGGAAGAGGTAAGAAACTTTTCAGTGCTCGCATTCAGTGGAACTACGATCGCTCTCTTGAAAGCCTTTTGTATCATGCATTCTATCTTGTTTTTTTCTGAGCCTAGCCATTTTAGGTAGGGGGCACCGTATGTTATACGGCTTATCGCGTACGCCTGCACGAGACGGATCGCGCAGTGTTCGCGCATACCGTTACGTCTGTTCGTGATACGACGCAGGAGTCTGGACGTGTCGTCTATCGAACGACGTTAGCCACTGCAGTAATTTGAGTTTACGGCCTGTGGCTCAGAGTATGTTCCACGAACGCTCGGGCCCGTGTCTACCGCAATCTCTATGAACGAGTGGTCACTCCCCAAGTCCTCCTGCTTGTTTTGCCAAGACACCGCGGTGACATTCGACACGAACGCAAGGTCCGGTAGCATGTCTGCGCTCACGCTGTTTCCCCGGCGCTGTCGGATCGGCGGGGTTCGCGATCAGTTCAAGCCGTGGCTCTTGCGAGTCTTCCCAAAGGTGTTTGCCCTTGAGTGTTTCACGCGTGTATCCCCAGGCCCCGTGGAGTGCAATAAAATCACCCGCAACTAGCAGAGGTGCGCCGTTGGCGGCCGCGCTTGCTCTCCGGAGCAGCTCCCCAAAGCGGTGCTGCAGCGTGGGTTTACTGTAGACGTTAAGGACAAACGGGCCTCGGCCGCGCTTAGGAATTAATTCTACAAAAAAGTCAGTTTCGCCGCAACGGCGAAGCAATGATTGCGATAGCAATAAATTGCAATGTAACGCGAAGAACGGAAAGCAGCTCGAAATTGCCAGCGCATCGCTCGAGCCCAAAGGACGCACGAAAAGAACGCACACAGGACGAGCGCGAACTAATGCGTCACAGCTCGACACTTGAAGCGCACTGCTCAAACATAAAGCAGGACGCACGAAACAAACGAACAGGTACACACAAGACGAGCGCGAACTAATTGTCACAGTTGTTACTTATTTCTGTTTGAACAGCGCGCTCCTTTCGCAAACGCGGCCGCTGCAGCGAGCGAAGCGAAGCACCCCACCAGCCGCCCCTTCTTTCCTTGAGATAAGCGCACGAAAGCGACGACGCCTTGTAGAGCGAACAGCAACGGCGTTCGCAGGGGCGGGGCCACGATCTTTAAAGCACGCAACACGCGCGCACGTCGCGCCATCTATGCGGCCACTAGGAAAGCATGCTGAATTACATGGTGTATATAAATAGCTCGCCGTTAGCAGGCTGAGAGACGGTGCTGTCGTGGCCTAACGTCTAACGCGGCGGGCTGCAAAGCGAGAGGTCGCCCGTTCGATTCCGCGCGTCGGAAAGAATTTCCTAATTATTTTTCTTTGTGGCCTTTCTATATATATACATACTTATACATATACGGTGAATGACGGCGACGGGGACGGACATTTTACAGCCGAGACTGTCCACATAATTGCTATCGCAATAAAACATGCGGTATCCTTACGCTCTCAAGCTCGCGTTGCGCCACCGTGATGTACGGCGGCGACCGGCGGCGGGGGCGACGGCAGCCACCGCGGTCGTGCCGATGAGGAGAGCGAATCGCCCCGCCTTCGGCGACCCGCGGCCGCCCCCAGCGTCTCACCACGCGCCGAGCGGCGTTAGCGCACGTTTCAGGGGCGAAGCTCATTAAGGCGGCACCTGTTCGTCCCTCGTAGTAGTGCGTAACCAGTCGTAACGCTAGTACCAGATCTTGACCTCCAAGGTGGTGCCGGTGGGAGATTTTCCCTGTGCGTTGTTGAACAATAAAAAATTCGCAGCGTGCGCGTTAACTAAAAGCCGAATTCTTCTGTCTCTCATTCCCCATTAGCAGCCATTGGCATGTTCCAGTAGGAAACGTTAGTAGAAGTAGAAGTGTAAGTGTTAGCTAAAAGCCCACTTCTTCTGTGTCTCATTCCCATTAGCAGCCATTGTTTACCTCCAAGGTAGTGCCTGGTGAGATTTCTCCTGTGCGTGATTAAACAATAAAAATTTTGTTCAAAACGCCGTTGATTGATGAAATAAACCAACGAAAGACGCCAGATGTTTTCTAAAAGCAAAACGAAAGAACGCCAGATGTTTCTAAAGCAAAACGAAAAGACGCCAGCTGCTTAACGAAAGACGCCAGATGTTTTCTAAAGCAATGGTTTTCTAAACAATGAAAATTCACAGCGTACATGTAAAATTAAATTGAGCTGCAAGTCGTCATAACTCATCGAACCTTTAGTATAAACGCGCCCGATCTCACGTCGGTGATGATCTACTGGGCAGAATTCACGGAAGATTCACGGTTTACCGATGAACCTCAGCAGCTTCGTCCACTCATCATCATTCATTCCGTGGATATGCTGTGATCTTTTTCTCTCAGCCTGTTGTCCGCCGCGGCCGCGTTTATGGCTTTGTAACCAGCTAGTTCTGCCACATGATTTGTTTCCTGCAAAAGGATAACGTCCGGTTTCGTCTCACGGCTGCGAATAAATTGCTCGAGATTTCCCCGCTTCCTCCAATATCCCAGGCAGTTCCACTGCCAGATCGTGTAATGTTGTTTGCGAGTGTTAGTGTGAGTGTGCACGTGTCTAGCCATGGTGACGCTTGTGTTTAATTTAGCCCATCGCCGTCGAGGCGACTGGGGTGCAGCTGCGGCTCGGCGTCTGGCAGTGCGTTCTGCTGCTGCTGATTCTGTTGCTGTCTAGCGTACGGCTTACTCACCGTTCTAATCGGTCTGCCCGCAAATGGCGGGAGTCTGGCTTTAATGTTTCCTATGCGCGCCGTGTGCGCGGTGAGCGTTTGTGTAATTTGTTCAGAGTGCTTAGCCAGTGCACTATTGAACATGTCATTCATCTGTGCCACCTGTTTAGCAAAACGCCCATCGAGGCAGGTCTCGATAGTATCGATTTGTTTCTGTAGCTTATCATAACGGCCACATCGCTGTGTGGACTCGTGTCTGGCAGGATCTAGTGCTATCCTTTTCGCGGTACACGGGCGGTCTTCGCGTCCGCCTGCCCCCTCTCCCGAACTGCTCTCGTCATCCGTGTCCACCCCCGCCGCCTCGGGTCGCGATAGCGTCGAAGACCGAGGGGTCGGTAGTGGCGGCGTCGCCGCCTGTTGCTGCGGTTGTTGTATTCGTGGAGCCTCTCCTTTCAGTTTGGAATTTTCCGCTCTAAGGGCGGCGTTCTCGCGTTTCAGCTCGGAAATATTCGATTGTAACGGTCCTAGGCGTTGTTCTAGCGCTCGCTCTATCGCTAGTTCGAGCGTCCACTTCGGTTGGCGTCGGATGAACCTCCGTTGTGACTTCCGTTGCCTTCGGTATCCGGTGCTGATGCCGCTGTTGTAGATGCTGTCGGACGCTGCGGCCGCTTGCTCTTCTTCACGTCTCTTTCGCTCTAGTCGGCGACGCTTGACTATGTATGGAGTCTTGTATCTCGCCTTGCAGACGCGGTCACCCGTGAGATGATCCTTGCCACACAGTTGACACCGCGGCTAGCAGCGATGGTCAGGCGGCGGGTTACTGCTTCCCCAGCCAGGCAAATCTTGTCGGCAGGGTTGGGGCGCACGTCGGAGCGATGGCCCAGCCTCCCGCACGTGAAGCACACGTCGATGTGCTTTCTGTAGAGGGAGCATCTAACAAGCATAGGTCCATAGTATACGTGCCTGGGAACATCGAAACCGTCGAACAATATGATGATGTTGTCCGTGGTGCCTGTAGAGGGCGTGAGTGCCAAGTCAAATATGAGGCGCCCTCTATAGGATGTGCTATATAAAGGGTGCACTGTCAATAAACGGGGGCACTTCTGCTGGGGACTCGGAGCGTGTGTCTCTACTCCGCGGCCCTCGGGCTTCAGCCTGCCTCCTCGGCCGCCTCGGCTCGAACCCTCCCACCACATGGTGTCAGAAGTGGCATGCCTGGTTCCCGCCACTCGACATGGATAACAAAGACGCTCCAGTTCCTGCTCTCGCTGCCGCCAGTCTTCAGAGTCCGGCTCCGTTCTCGTTCGACGACGCCGGCGAGTGGCTGCCCTGGTTACAGCAATTTGAGGACTATGCCTTCGCCACCGGCATGCACGCAGCCCCGGACGAGACTAGGGTTAGGACTCTCCTCTACTGTATGGGCCCTGGGCACGCATCGTCGTCAGTTCACTCATGTCCGACGAAGAAGCGTACAAGTCCTACGCGGAAGTCACCCAGCGGCTCACACGCTACTTCGTGCACCCCGTAAACGAGGTGTACGAGAGCTCTCGGTTTCATAAGTGGACCCAACAGCCAGGTGAAACTGTCGATAGTTTCTTCACGGCCCTTCGGAACATGGTACGCAAGTGTAACTACCCGTCACCTGCCGTTGAAGAGCGTCTTGTTCGCCACCGTTCCGTCGTGGGTTTGGCGGATTCTCACCTTTCGGAGAAGCTGTGCCGCACTCCGAGCCTTTCCCTGGACGACGCACTCGTGCAAGCTCGTTAGCTCGAAAACGCCGAACGCGAAAAACAACGCCTGTCCCTCACCACTGGGAAACCGCCTACGGCAGCTCACGCGGACGCGGCGACTTCGCGTAAACCCGCGCCGCGTGCACGCAGACGACGCAACAGACGGGACACTGGCAACTTTGCTGACTTTGCGTCACGTGACCGGCCCGACGGTTCGCACACGGGCAACAGAGCCGGCGAGGCTTCGAAAAGCGGCCTAGGCCTAAATGGGCAGCGCAATTTTGCGGTAACGAGTTTCACCGACGGTCTGACTGTCCAGCAGCCAAAGCGGTCTGTAACCACTGCAAGAAGCGAGGCTACTCGCAGCGGTATATCGCTCAAGGAAGCGCCTCGGATCCGTCGAGCTCCACTCCGTCGCGGCGGTGGCTCGCAACGGGCGGTACGTTGTGGTTCATGTCGACGGGCACCCTCTCGTCTTCAAAGTGGACTCTGTTGCCGACGCCTCGGTGGTTCCGCGCACGTTTCCCGGCTGCCCAGCCGTCCTCGATAAACCGCGCGGCGAAGAGCTTTTCGGACCCGGGAAACAAGCCCTGAAGCTTCTCGGCACCTTCGACGCGGCGTTGTCTTGGAGAGGCAGGCAAGTCAACGAGCGCATCTACGTCGTTACGGGACAAGAGCAGCCACTTCTGGGCTATCCCGCTATCGTTTCCCATGAGGTCGTCAAGTTTGTCGGCGCCGTCACATCAGCTCTGCCGGAAGCACCACCTCGTGAAGTCCCTCCAGCCCTTTCACCGGCCTGGGCACGTTTCCGGAAGAGTACGCGCTACGTATCAAGCCTGACGCGGTACCGTATGCCCTCAGCACAGTCCGGCGTATCCCGATACCGCTACGAGACGTAGTCAAAAAGGAGCTTGACAAGATTGAGCAAGAGGGCGTGATCTGGCGCGTCGACGAACCGACGGACTGGTGCGCGGGACTTGTCGTCATCCCGAAGCCAGCGGGGCGTTACCGCCTGTGCGTTGATTTGACAAAACTCAACCAAGCCGTTCTGCGTGAACGCCACGTACACCCGACCGTCGACCAAACCCTCGGACTTCTTGGTGACGCACGCGTTCTTTCGAAGTTGGACGCAACTTCAGGCTTCCACCAAGTACTACTGGCGCGCGACTCCCAGAAGTATACGACTTTCATCACACCGTTTGGCAGGTATTGCTACTACCGCCTCTCATTCGGCATAACATCGGCCCCGGAATACTTTCAGCGTCAGATGTCTCGCCTGCTGGCAGGGTTGGCCGGTGTTGTTAACCTTATTGACGACATCCTTGTGTTTGGCCGCGCCATAGAAGAACACGGCCAGCGCCTCCAGGCAGTCCTCGGTCGCCTCCAACAAGCGTCCCCGCTTGTTGGAGGCGACGCTGCCAAGTGCACAAGCGACGCTGCCAAGTGTACTTTCGGTGTGTCCAGCGTGCGGTTCCTTGGCGTTGTCGTCGGTGTCAATGTCATCACTCCGGATTCAGAGAAAGTGGCCGCCATTCAGCGTATGCCAGCTTCTCAGGACGTTCATGGTGTTTAACGTTTTCTTGGTATGCTCAACCACATCGGTCGCTTCCTCCCGGGCCTCTCACAACTGCGCCAATCAGAAGTCTCCTGAACAAGACTGCAGCCTGGACATGGGGACCAGCGCAAGCGTCAGCATTTGAAAAGCTAAAGAGCATGCTGTCCTCAGACATCTGCCTCGCAAGGTATAACCCTGCACTGTTGACGACAGCCTCCGCAGACACCAGTTCCTTCGGGCTGGGTACTGTTCTCGTTCAGGACCAGTCATCAGGGGAGCGCCGACCAGTTGCATACGCCTCTCGAGCGCTGACTGAAACGGAACGGAAGTACAGCCAAATCGAAAAAGAGGCACTGGCTGCCACTTCGGCCGTCAACCGATTCGACGAGTTTCTTCGGGGTCTTCGTTTCACCTTGGAGACCGACCATAAGTCGTTGGTAAAGCTCCTAGGAACCGCAGATCTCGATCTCATGCAACCACGAATCGAGCGCTTCCGCATCCGCCTTTTCCAGTACCAGTTTGACGTCAAGTAAGTTCCTGGGAAACAGCTGGCCACTGCAGAAGCACTCTCAAGGGACCCAGTCGTCCAGCTGCCAGCAACTCCAGAACTTGATAAGGTGGAGCTGTACGTTCAAGAAGCACTCCGTGCTATCCCTCCCACATGTGCAGTACTCCTCGACGACTTCCAAGATTATCAGGCTGCAGATGGGGAGTGCGCGCAGCTCAAGTTGTACTGTGAGCAAAGGTGGCCTCGGAAAAAGAATCTGCCTGTCAGCATGGCTCGGTTCTGGGCTCATCGGGCCGAATTCAGTATCGGTGACGGCCTTCTCCTCTGCGGTGGATGCCTGCTGGTGCCCGCTTCTCTGCGGAAGCACATCCTCTCCCTCATTCACGACGGACACCTCGGAGTGAACCGCTGCCGTGCCATCGCCAGGGGAGCTGTCTGGTGGCCGACCATGGGGAGCCAGGTCAAGACCATGGTGGAGAACTGTACCAACTTTGCCACCACGCGGGTCTAGCGAGCAGAGCCACTGCTGCCTACTGTGACGCCTAGCCGTCCCTGGGAGCGAGTCGGGGTAGACATCTTTCATCATGAAGGAGCCGACTACCTTCTCCTCGTAGATTCCTACTCGAGGTACCCAGAAGTGCTGTCCCTTCGCTCGACGACGTCTACAGCGGTGATCGCCATCATCAAAAGTGTCTAGAGGTGTGCACGGGCTCCGGGTAGCCCGAAAGCCCGAGCCCGACCCGGCCCGCGGGCCAGTCTCGGGCGGGCCGACGTGTTTTCAGCTCGGGCCCGGGCCGGGCTCGGGCTACTTGGAGTTTTACCGGGCCGGGCTCGGGCCCGGCGCGAAGCCCGACTCAAGCCCGAAATATGGAGAATGAGCGGGAATTGTTTGCCAGCACGCATACAGCGCCTTTTCCGCGACCGCCCTTTACCGCTTTTCCTTTCTATTCTACTTTAAACAAAAAGGGAGCAGGTAAAGCACTGCCTCTGTTGCATTCCGAAAAACAGAGAAGTAACACCACCTGAGCTAGTGACGGCGGCACGCGACTGCTCGCGTTAGATTTAAGGCCAAACCCCATATCAGTGAAAATGCACGCGACAGCGAAGAGCAACCCGACGTAGATGGCCTTCGTGCGTGCAAGCTGACGCTTGCATGGGCGTACCCCATACACGTGACGGCTTTGGCGAGCGAACTCCAGTGTTGCTGGCATGAGGCCGTCTACTTGTATAGCAAAAGTGCCGCGAAGAGTCTCTATTAGAGACTGTTCGTCGTGTGTCGTTTTATCATATTTGATATACTCAATAAAATGGCAGATTACCGGAAAACGATGTTTTCTTTTCGCAGTGAACCTTCAGAAAGCCGGGCCGGGCCGGGCCGGGCCGGGCCAGGGATTGTGTTTTCGTACGTCGGGCCGGGCCGGGCGGGCTCGCAGCCCTTTGCCGTCGGGCTCGGGCGGGCCTTCGACAAAGTCAGCGGGCCCGGGCCGGGCTCGGGCTCGAAAATACGGCCCGTGCACAGCTCTAAAAGTGTCTTCGCAACGCATGGGATCCCAGAGACCCTCGTCAGCGATAATGGGCCTGTAGCAAAGCCTTGGAAGATAGTAATGGGTTGCTCTCTCCGGCGCCTTCTAGTGGGTCGTCCTCTTGGGCTTCTGCAAGGACGCTGCTCGCGCAGGGAGTTCGTGCCTTGCCGCGACTGTCGCCATTACTCATTGTCGTTGAGTGCCGTCGATTAAACACCTTAACAATTTGGTGGAGAGTGCTGTGCTCAATGCTCTTGGAGCTTCGATCTCGTACCCTGCCATCTACCATGCCTCAAGACGCCGCTCAGCAAACGCCTCCTCCCGCAACGACCACATGTCCCGGTGTCCCCCGTATACGCGATTCACCTATCTTCACTGGTGCCGATAGCACCGATGTGGAGGACTGGCTCGCAATTTACGAGCGCGTCAGCATCCCCAATAAATGGGACGAAGAAGGCAAGTTGAGCAACTTGGTATTTTACCTCGCGGGAGTAGCAAGCTTGTGGTACAACAACCACGCGTCCGACTTTGCGACTTGGCCCGATTTCAAGACCGCCGTCATCAGCGTTTTTGGCCGCCCAGCAGTCCGTAAGCTACAAGCAGAACAGCGCTTACGCGAACGAGCTCAGAAGGCCGGTGAATCTTTCACAAGTTATATCGAAGACGTCCTCGACTTGTGCAAGAAAGCCAACGGAACCATATCTGAGTCTGACAAGATCCGGAACGTAGTGAAAGGCATTGACGACGATGCCTTCACCATCCTGCTCGCCAAAAACCCTGGCACAGTGGCCGAGGTCATCACGCTGTGCCAGAGCTACGAGGAGTTTCGCCGGCAGCGTTCGATGACCCGTCGCTCCCCGTTACGCGACGCAGAGCTTGCTGGCATTGCGGCAATATCTGACCAGGCTGCGTTACTAGCAGAAGTCAAGTCATTCGTGCGCGAGGAAATTGCGCGCCAGTTCTCCCTCCTGGCCTTTGCCCATCCGCCGCACGTTCAACAGTCGTCGACCACCCTTCTTCCTCCCCTCCGCCGAGCGATTGAGCAGGAAATTGCAGAGGTCATGCCTGAGTACCACCCGCAACCTCCGGATCCTGCGCCTCAGCGTTACGCTCAAGTTGTCGCCAGGACCCCCTCAAGTAATTCCTGCGGCTGCCCCAATGAGTTACGCCGAAGCCGCCGCTAGACCTCCGTTCTTCGAAGCGGTTGTGCCGGCTACATATGCTGACGCCATCCCTCGGCCCCGACTGCAGCCCACCATGCAGTCATTTCAGCAGCCACCCCGTCAATCACGTCGTGCGACATGGGCGGGACCTACCCCGGCGAACCGATGGCGCACACACGATAACCGGCCCATCTGCTTTGCTTGCGGTTACGCGCGTCACGTGGCACGTTATTGCCAACGCGTGCAGCCGCCTCGAGTCGCGTCACCAGCCAGTCAAGCCGTGCACTCTACGACCCACCTACACCTATGTCACCGACGTCACGCCCACCTCCAGCTACTCGCTGCTATCCGTCTCCACGACGTCGCTCACTGTCACCCATGCGGCCACGTTAGGGCGCACGCGAGCAGGAAAACTAGTCGTCGCAGTCCATGAGGCAAGGGCTGCGACGCTATCGAACTGCGAAAGCCCTCGGCGAAGCCCATCGAATGTGATAGACGTGTTTGTGGACGGTGTTCGCGCATCTGCTGTTATAGACACTGGAGCTGCCGTATCCGTTATGGGCGCCAAACTTAGCCGATTACTGCGAAAAGTGACGACGCCACTTTCCGGGCTCTCCCTCCGTAGAGCCAGCGCCCAAAGTATTCACCTTACAGCGGTGTGCACAGCCCGCGTCATTATTCAGGACGTTCTGTACGACGTCAAGTTCATCATAATTGCGGCATGCTCTGACGACGTCATCCTGGGTTGGGATTTTCTCTCCCGCCACGACGCCGTAATTCGTTGCGCACCAGCCGAAATCGAACTGTCACCGTTCTCCCATTTGACGCCGGCAGACAGTCCATCGGCAGTGAGCAAGATCCTCGTCAAAGACGATACGAAAGTGCCTCCAAGCTCGTCAACGGCTGTCTCGGTTAACTGCGCCGGTCTCTCCGATACCATTGCACTCCTTTCTCCATCTGACCGCGTATGCACTAGAAAAGGGTTGATGGTACCTTTCGCGACCTTGCGAATCACTCAGGGCAGCACCGCTATTTTTGTTACCAACCCATCCCCGTACATTGTTACGTTGGTTCGAGGGGAATGTCTCGGCAGAGTGGAACCCGTTGAAGACGCACAAGTTCTGGACGCACCCGATGACTCTCACTGTACTAGTTCCCGTACCATCAGTGCTGTTTCCACGTCTGATTCGTCACCCGCTGATGTATTTGGTCCCTCCATTGCTGACAACCTTACGTCGGTCCAGCGTTCCCAGCTTCTGTGCTTGTTGGATGAATTTCGTCATTCTTTCGATGTCGGGCAAACTTCCCTCGGCCGCACGTCCGCTGTTACGCATCGCATCGACACTGGCGCCCAACCACCACTGCGGCAACGCCCATATCGCGTGTCTCCCGCAGAACGTCGGGTAATTAATGAGAAAGTGGACGATATGCTTCGACGCGATGTAATTCCCTCCGACAGCCCATGGGCGTCTCCTGTTGTTCTCGTTGCGAAGAAGGACGGTTCTGTGCGGTTCTGTGTGGACTACCGACGGCTGAACACGGTCACCCGCAAGGATGTTTATCCACTGCCGCGAATCGACGACGCGATTGACAGCCTCCAAGAAGCAGAATTCTTTTCATCCCTCGATTTGCGTTCGGGGTACTGGCAAGTACCCATGGCTGATGACGCTCGACCGAAGACAGCCTTTCTCACGCCCGACGGCTTGTACGAGTTCAACGTCATGCCGTTTGGTCCGTGCTGGGTAGGATACCGCCGGCGCGCTCCCCGTAGGTTTTGCTGTCGGCGCTCTACAAAAACACCTCGCGGAAGCCCTCCAGGGCATTTCTGTAAGTACTTTCGAAAGGAACTTTGTTCTTTACTGTCAAAATAATCATTTTCGACGAACTGAAAGTACAAGATAGTCTACAGTCGCTGTCTTTTTGCAGAAAACCGAGCACCCGCTTCACGCATTCACCGCGTTGGAGACCCCTGAACGGGCCTCTTGCGTGAAAGGTAGTCGCTCGCTGAGTGCAAAATATGTGAAATATCTCGTTAGAGTACACTGTCTGTATAACCACACGGAGCATAACAGAAAGAAGCCTCAAGCCAGTGATCGCACGGGTTCGCGACGACTGACGGTGCCTCTGCATGTATGAGCGTCTGCATGTATGTTCGTACTAATGGTTTCGCTTTTGCTACGAGCGCGTTTTGGCACCGCGCTGTGAACTTTAGGCCGCAAAATATGAGAATTTGTGAGTACACAAGCAACTACTGTTGCGCGGACGCTATCAGAGCAGTTCCAAAACAATTTCGTTACAACTACGGCTTCGGTGCGCATGGCAACTTTGTGATGTGCCGTCCCGACGATTCAGTGTTTTAGGGGCGAAGCTCCTTAAGGCGGCACCCGTTCGTCCCTCGTAGTCGTAGTAGTAGTCGTAGTGCGTAACCAGTCTTACGCTTTGACCTCCAAGGTGGTGCCGGTGGGAGATTTTTCGTGTGCGTTGTTGAACAATAAAAAATTCGCAGCGTGCGCGTTAACTAAAAGCCGAATTCTTCTGTCTCTCATTCCCCATTAGCAGCCATTGGAATGTTCCAGTAGGAAACGTTAGTAGAAGTAGAAGTGTAAGTGTTAGCTAAAACCCAACTTCTTCTGTCTCTCATTCCCATTAGCAGCCATTGTTTACCTCCAAGGTAGTGCCTGGTGAGATTTCTCCTGTGCGTGATTAAACAATAAAAATTTTGTTCAAAACGCCGTTGATTGATGAAATAAACCAACGAAAGACGCCAGATGTTTTGTAAAAGCAAAACGAAAGAACGCCAGATGTTTCTAAAGCAAAACGAAAAGACGCCAGCTGCTTAACGAAAGACGCCAGATGTTTTCTAAAGCAATGGTTTTCTAAACAATTAAAATTCACAGCGTACATGTAAAATTAAAGTGAGCTGCAAGTCGTCATAACTCATCGAACCTTTAGTATATAAACGCGCCCGATCTCACGTCGGTGATGATGTACTGGGCAGAATTCACGGAAGATTCACAGTTTGCCGATGAACCTCCGCAGCTTCGCCCACTCATCATCATTCACTCCGTGGATATGCTGTGATTTTTTCTTTCGGTCGAAATTCGTGTGCGTTTCAATGTCATTTGACAAGTTGTCTCGAACAGCGTATTGATCGACCTTCTCAGCGGGCAAATGCCGCTGCTTCTGTTTCTTTATTCAGTGCATTCGTTTCATTTGGTGCTCACACGGAACGTCAGCAAATGCGACGCCTTTTTTAATGCTCCTTAATTATCGATCCCTTTGCATTCCAGTGAACTTGCCGCTCTCTCTCTCATGAACAAATTCATAGACCAAAGCTTCATCACTTCGAGATTGCTGGTGTGCACTGGAGTCGAGTCGAGTCGAAAAAACTTTATTGCAAGGGAATTCAGGACCGCCCAGGCCCCCTGGGTCCCCGCGCGACCCCACTACACTCAAACGTTCATGTCTAATAAGTCCATGACGTTGGCAGCCCGGCGGGCGGCGATCTTCTGCCTTGCCGGGTCCGTGGAGCGTAGCGAGGTCTCCCAGTCCTCCCAGGTCTTGAGTGGCACCGACCCGCCGGGAGGAGGAGAAGACGGACAGGCCAGGAGAATGTGGGTTAGGTTTTGCACTGGAGAAGCAGTCTACGAGACGGAGCATGTAGTAGCATGCAACGCCAAGGAAAAGAAATAAGATACAGTAGCTTTCGCCGGACCTGTTCTGCAAACGTCGGCTGTGAACTAGGACACACATGAACTTTAGATAGCGGTGAATAAAATAGAAGTTATTGCAGCAACCAGCAGCCGCAAAACAGGATAGTAATTATTTGGCGAGTACCCCAGCAATTTTGGCAGCAGTGCCGTGTCTAACGCCAACAGGGTGGCATCTTTCCCACGTAAATAAATAAGGCTCCAAGAAAATACATGGGGTTGGAGAGGCCAACGTGAGTTTGAGAGTGGCACAAAAATATTTGGGCTTTTTAGCACATTGTGTTTGCGTCAGGGGAACGCAAGCTCGATAGAAAAAATGTTATTGCCAACATAAATGCAGCACAAAGCCGCAGCATTTGACTCTCGCTAGTTCACCAGCAAACGTCGCGTAGCTTATGAAGGCGAAAGCCCTAGATGCCTCATCAACGGGAAGATTGACCGTCGGCGGCGTCAAGACGAGTGACGCAAAAAATAATCGTGACGTGATGACGTCACCATATGACGCAGATCTCCTAAATATGTAACTTCATTATGACATCACCATGACGTGACATAACGTGATGTCACATGATGACGTATTCACACGACATGGTCCATTTGCATTGCCTCCGTGATTGGTGGGCCGATCACGGAGGCAATGCAAAACTTATGTAGCTTATGAAGACGAAAGCCCTAGATGCCTCATCAAATGGGAAGATTGCCTGTCGGCGTCTCGCGTCGGCAGCGTCAACACGAGTGATGCAAAAAATAATTGTCACGTGATGGTGTCACCATATGACGTCATCATGATGTCACAGATCACCAAACTATGTAGCGTCATTATGATGTCACGTAACGTGACGTCACTTTATGACGTATTCACACGTCATGGACTCCGTGATCGGTCACGGAGGCCGTGCAAGACCACGTTAGGTGCAGAACGCTTTTGGAGGGGGGCGCGGGAGAATCAGTACAAATACTCACAAGAAGAAGATGGCTTTCTCCTTGTAGTCATCTTCAGCGAATGCATAAGGGAATCTTGCGTTTTTTAATTCAACGTATTTAAACAATGACTTGCGCATCTGCAGCCGATTTTCTGGACGCTGTGCACGGGGCCGACGATCAAGAGGTCGCACGGCATGGTTCTGAGGTGGTATCGCACGTGGTAAAAGGTAGCGCCTTTTCCATCCTGTGGCAGATAAGTATCATTTGCCGGCGGGAAGCGCGCGCGAGCCATCGTCTCAGTGCGCGCTGTCTGCTACTCACCGAACATCGCAGGCCCGACGCAGTAAAGAAAGTCTTCGTCGCGTAAGTGCTTGTTGCACACAAGACTCGTAGCCGATGGCTACTTGCTGGTTGTTAGCTTTACAACCCATGCTTCACGCAGTTTCTTGTCCCGCGTTTACCGGTGCAGGCTGACACTGGGCTCCGTTGCGTAAGCGCGACTCTGCGGCACCGAGCGGTAGAGCCCGATGTTCGGCGCATAACGTAAGCGGTACACAACATATACACAACTCCACACACAAATGAAACATACACGGAAACACACAAATGGAACAACAATGAAAACACAAGTGAACACCCAGCGCTGCTTCGCATCCCCACATGGTTCCCTTTAGTGGGAGATGGTGTAATTTCTTTTTTTGTATATTTTGTGACGTTATCTGGACGCCCGTTCTAACGGGAGTTTCGCCGCCTGGTCTGGAGGCAACCTTAGATTTGGGTCGGTTCCTCGTTACGCTGGGGCTAGATATTCCGCTGAGCATCCATGTGTTCTCGTGCAGGTGTACAGAGACCGACAGAGACGCGTTCCAGCGAACATGCTTCAAAGCGTCTTTGCCACTGTTGTTTCCTAAACATCTGAATAGTGCCACTCGTCTGGTTTGGGATGCTATACCCTGAGCGTTTGGTTCATTAACCGGTCGCCGTTGTGGGCTTTTTCACTCTGGAAGACGAACTGGGAGTTCTTGTGCATATGAGAGGTATTGTGATCGTGCACGTGATGTAACATGTTGAATGTTCTGCGCAGTATTTTAACTGTATTTGAACTGAACAGATATATTTTGTGGACATTCAGGGAGTTTTATTGTGAATTAAGTGAATCAAACCGTGCACGTCCGCACAGAAGCCTGGTGGAAGACGACGACGACGAACAACGCCACGAGAACGCGAGGCGCAAGAAGTCGACGTGAAAGTGGCCCAATGAGAAAACACCACGGAACATGTCAGGGGCCAATCACCTGTTAACGCGTTAGCCGAGTAGCTGACGTTTGCTCGTCGTAACCAGCGAGTCCTCGCCTACTCCACAAGCCAGAGCCACTGCGTTCTGGTTGCGTATGCATCCGCAAGCACTAAGCGGCATAGTGAGATTGACCATCAACACTTCCACCGCTGCGCCCCACATTCGTATCGAACTATACTGTTTAGCTTAATACCCCGAACTTGCGTTTTGGTCGTTGTTCTGAGTGTGTTGTCGCGTACAGAGAACTTCTTAAGTGTTAACTTGTGTGCAGTTATTTCCTTTGAGATTCTTACTGAAGTTTTGTGCGTTGTTTTGGAAACAAAAGGCCTTGTGATTGATTATACTCTCAGAGGCTCAGCCTGCATCACAGCGCTACAAGAACCTGCATCGCAGCGCTACAAGCAGCAGCAGCAGATGTTTTCTCCGTGCCCAAACCTCCTCAGTGAAGCGTGCGAGGCTGCGACCTCAAAGCCGGATCTGGTCGACTAGGTCCCACTCCTCGCACGGGCCGGTGGTCAAAGCCAGAGGGTCCCTGGAATGAGGAACCCGCCCACTTTCACTAACCAGCCGCTCCTCAATAAACGTTTATTCTCTCTCCCTTCGTACTATACCTTCCTGGTCATTGGAACTAAACTGATATTACATGGCATAACGCGAGCTCGCTCTCGTGGCGGATATTGATCGTTTCTTCCCGCACATTTTAAAGACGATAGTCTTTCTTGGGGAACTTAAACGCAGAAATTTTGGTCTGTCTTTCTGTCTGTCTTTCTGTTTGTCGGCACGTCACTCGATTCAGCCACCCGGCCAAAGTTGAACCACTTGCCCAAGGGCCAGCCATCTTGAACGGCTGACTAGGTTCATACTTGTGTAATTGTTGATCAAAAAGCAAACATTATGCATATCTGAGGAGCAATATCACTAGGTAAGTATTAGGTGGTGTGTTCCTTTAACAGAAAATACAGAGATACGTAATTCTAGAGACCCTAGTTTCTTAAGCTGCGCTGAAAATGCGACTTGCTTGCTTGCTTGTTCCTAGAGGAATGGCACAACCCACCACGGGGGATCGGCCACGACTCGTGCGGCAGTAGGATTTGTGAATGAGGAAAAAACAAAAGAAAAGGGGGGGGGGGGGGGGGAATTGCGCTGAAACTTGCCTTCCTCCGTGCCCTCTGCACGAGCTCATTGTTGTGTTTCGGTTTCGGTTCAGTATTGCACTGTACGAATGCCATGGGGCGCCGCTCTGGCATTGCTGCTTTACCCGGGTGACGTGTAAATAAAAGTGTGTGGAGAGTACTCTTTGAGTGCGGACGTTTCTTCTTTCTTCTTCGGCGCTTCGCGCCAAACCGCGTGTTCGGGCTGGCTGGCGTCCCTCCGGTCGCGTTGGTCACCGCCGGTCTTCGCCTGCTGCTGCGCCGGGACTACCAGCCCGCAACACAGCACTCATGTTTCCCGACGTATTGCCAGATGGCGTCCATATCTCACGCAGCGCCTCTTCTATCGTCTTTAGATGGCATATTGCAGCGAAGCACGCAGATACGCGGCCAAATTTTTTAGTACACTCGTGGGCCCGAGGTAAAAAGCTCTAATGGGTACAATCGCCGAACGGCTCGGGCAATTTCGGGGCCATCTGGCAGCCTTACTTTACGTGGGCGAACAATCCCATCTTTAACCTTAATAAGCTCGCTAATATTACCAGATTTTCCAAAAAGACTCTATTAACATTAGCCTCATGAATAATCGCTACATCGTCATGTTCAATACCGTGGTCACCTTGCGCCTCTCTGGGATGAGGAACATTTTTTTTTCTTACAGAGACGCAATATCTTTACAGCAAGGCTGTCTATGGCTAGAATCCAAGATTTTGTGGCGTCCGCGCAAAAAAAAAAAACTCTCCCCTAAGAAGTGTGAGTGAGAGAACCAACGAAAAAAAAAACGCCAGGCCTGCGCTGAAACCGCAGCACAGTGCGAAAGCTGGAAGAGCGGCGTTTCTGAGCCCGTTATCAGCTCTCTTGGGGCTACAATACAAGTACACTAGAAAGATACCCACTACGCCATAAACCACAATTTTTGTGAAGTTGGGAAGCACCTACTAAGCCATTATTCGTCATTCTGCGGAGAAGCGATCTGTAAGTTATGTGCATTTGTTGATGATGACGATGAGAATTATGGCTCATTTGTAATGGGTGGAATCTTTAAAACGTTATGTAATTTGCAGTGGGTGACGCCCGGTTGCTATCTCCCTCTCCGTCATGCTGTATAACATACGTTGCCGTGGGAGAGAGACGGGGTGGGGTGAAGAACTTTACTGAGACCCCAAGTAAATGGATCATGCGCTTATGAGATTCTTTGGCAACCAATTTTGCGAGGAATCCACTACGCTCTGAATCATTGTAATTTTACTGAGACCCCCGAGGAAATTGATCATTGCCCTGATGGTCTTCATTGGCAACCAATACAAGTGCACTTGCGAGGAACCCACTACGCTCTAAATCATTGTAATTTTACTGAGACCCCGAGGAAATGGAACATCCGCTTATGGGCTTCCTTGGGCACCCAATACAAGTGCACTTGCGAGAAACCCACTACGCTCTAAATTACTGTATTTAATCTGAGGACCCCAGGAAATGGTCATGCGCTTATTGGGCTTCCTTGGCAACCACTACAAGTGCACTTTGCGGGAACCACTACCGTATTAAATCATTGTAATGTTTGAGAAGTAGGGCAGCTGGCACGGGCCATTTTTTGTCATCTACGAAGAGCCGTGGTACCTGCTAAAAGCATGTAAGACATTATGCCGCACTTTGTTGATGCTGTGCCTGACGACGATGAAGAAATATGGCAGAGTCCTTTGTAATGGGTTGGAAGCATTCAAAAACCTACTCATTGCGCAATTAGCATTGTGTGACGCCTGTTACAGAATTCGCGTTGTGCGACGCGTTGCGCGACGCTTGGTGCTATTTTACTCTCTACAACGCTATATTGCATATGCTAATGTGGTTCCTTCCCGACATGAAGTCTGTATAGGACCTTTTTGCATAGTAGTTCCAAGCACCGGAATGGCTCACTGGGCTCCCATGGGCCCTGTTCGAACCTCGTTCCATCCTGGAAATTTCGAGCGATACTGGTTATACGGCGCCAAAGACGGCCGGTGAAATGATCTCATAAACAGCTTTCGCTGTAAAAGTGTTGGAGCTAATTTTGACGGCTACTTGACATGCTACATACGTATGACGTAGTTCATGGCTTAGTCTGCGCCTCATAATGCGAGCAAGGGAAATTTTCGATACCATTTCGCTCCATCGTTGCCATGAGAAAGCCACGCGTGATCCGTACGCCTGAAGAGCAGCATATCTACGAGGAGCGACAGCGAGAGTAGTGACGGGAGTCAGACCGTCGACGTCGTGCTAACCCGACGGCCCGAGAAGAAGAGCGAAGCTTGTATCTCTCTCTATTTGCACAAACTCTATACGTGGTAATTACACAGTTACATAATATGTGTCTATGAACTACATATCGCGTAATTACCGGAGTAAAAGCTCTATCAACCACCATTGCAGCTTCTATGGTCAACCACCTTTACAGCGTGAAATGACCAAGGAATTTTTAAACTTGCATAAGTACAAGTTGATTACAGTTGGCGACACGGATATTGAGATAACACAGTCTGAGCTTTCCCATACTTCTTCATTCGCATTTCCTGTTTAATATGATTGTCGGACCTACACTTATTGCAACTACAGTCATACAGCCAAATGTGCCATTTTATTACAAGTGTACCACGTGAAGGTCTGTTTCCTGGGACAGTCTAAATTGTATTCAATGATACTTTGCCATTATATCTAGTTGTTAAGCGATCCGTTGAATCAAAACCAACATGTAAATTTCGATATCGGGACTGGAGATTATAACTGCAGATTATATTCCTATTTTCGATGTGGACTCTACCATTTCTTGGGAAGTCGTCTTTCTATGGGTATTCGGCAACGCATCAACGAAAAGAATCAAAAGCCTGAATGTTAACTGCATTACTTGAGGTCGCAAGGCAAGTGTGGAAAATTAAAGATTTATATAATCCCAGGATCTATCAATTATGCTTAAGAATGTGAGATTGAGTCAGGAGTCTTTTAACTCATGTAGAACTCATGTCACTAAAGTTATGGAAAAAGCAAAACGCGTTTATTAAACGCTGATATTTGAAGGCATTCCAGATGTTAAGACAATGTTATGCGAACTAAATTCACTTATGTTATAGGCAAAAGCTGATTTTATTGTATAAGAGACAACTGATGGTGGTCGAACCTACGAAGGCAAAACGCTGCCTGAAAAATTACATAAGCATCTGAATCCATTAGTTGATTGTGTAAATGACACTACTGCAATAATTTACATGTCCATGCTAGTCGGTTCTTCGGTTAGTATTTCGGCAACAGATAAATGACAGGTTATGGAAATTTTTTTTCAGTTTTAAAGGGACCCTGCAACACTTTTTCATCATGGTCAGAAAACGCTACCGATCGGTATACGAGGCTCCTGAGAACACGCGATCCAAACGTTATAGCGCAGTACACCGCCTGGAATTTAAAATTGATTCTCAAAGTAGGCTAGAAGTCATTCCCTCTTCTCTCGACAAACGATTAATCACGGCGCCATATACCCAAAGTCATCGGCCATTGGCTGATTTGAGCATCGTGAGCTGCATAGTTACCATGACCGCCGCAGGATACCGCCACGTGCCCGCGCGAGCTCTCGCGATCACACCGAAAGTAAACCGCGCGTTCAAAGACAACAAAAAGAGAAAGTGCTCAAGGTCATGCCGCACGCCAACGAAGGGACGCATCTTCTTGCCCCCTTGTCATTCCCCTTCCTGTGTAGCTTTCAGTGCGCTCACTGTCACGAAAACAGAGAGAAAGCACTTGAAGCGTGCAACAAATCCCTGTGACTCCGCTCGTACTCGATGGATTCTACAAATCTCTGTAGCTTAACTACAGAGATTTTGCGGCAGTTTATTCGTGAGGCAATGAGCTCTTTTAATGAAGCTATTCGGCGATTACTTGGAGAAGTGTTGCAGGGCCCCTTTAAGTCATAGAGTTTCCTATAGATACACTAGAGGGAACTCTGGCACTAGTGTCTATAGGAGCTGCAACGCATGGCGCTTCAGCCAGCATGGGAATGATGGATAGTATACGGATTTGTCCAAACTTCGTTCATTCGGATCCATTTGGCTACGCGTCGCCTGCATGCGCTTTGTAGCAAGACAAAGTTCAGCAAAAGTCTGCAGTTCCACTTCACCACTTTAACATTTTTAGGCTCATCAAATAAAATCTAGTCACGAAATTCACAACGATCCATTCTTTTATCCGAAAGAAAACCAAAACACAGCAATAAACAAAGCCACAAGTGCGTTCGAAGCCCGCAAGTACGAAGACTAGGCAAATCCGTGTACTACCCATCATTCCCATGGTGGCTGAACGATCGCAGCGCCAAAGTCTCCTCTATTTAATTTTAGGAAACTCTATGCTTTAAGGAAATCGGAGGAAACCAATTATTTGAATGTTGCGGCAGTCTTTTTATGGTGATACATATTACTCATGCGTTTAACAAACGTTGAAAATTTATTGAAGCAGTCGTTGTTTTCCGACAGCGTATGAACCCATGCAAATGTTATAGATCTGTTCAAGGGGCAGTTAAAACGGTTTCAGAAACTACAGACACTACCTATCGGGGAATAGAATAATGTGCTCCTCCGCAGTAACACAAGGTGTAGGAATGCGTAAAAGAAAGAAACAAACACAATACTGACCTCCGTATGACTCTCCAGCGAGGTAGAAGTCCCGATTTTCGTATTCAGAGAAGACGCTTAAGAACTGTCTGAGAAATTCTACAACGTGTAGCACTATATCCTCAAGGTTTCTTGGGTACCCATTAATTGTGTCATTTGTGAAGCTGAAGCCAGCACCCACCGGAAGATCGAGGTAGAGGACGCTCATGTTTTTTTGTAACGTGTTATATCTTGGGTATACATTCGGAGAGCCGTTTGCATATAAGATCAAAGGCGAAAGGGCCGTTCTCGAGGAACAGGACCAAATAGCGCTGACAGGCCCGGGCCACCTTGTGTCCATAATAGCAGTGGTGCAGTTGTGTTGCCCTGGAAACGCGCAAGGTAGTAAAACCTCTTATTAAGATTACTTGATATATCACACGAAACATCTAATTTTTATGCTTTAGGTCAGTACCATGACATTCCTTGGCACGTAACGCATAACCCACCCGTCTCACACGCGCGCGTGCTTGCGTGTGTGTGTGTGTGTGTGTGTGTGTGTGTGTGTGTGTGTGTGTGTGTGTGTGTGTGTGTGTGTGTGTGTGTGTGTGGTGTGTGTGTGTGTGTGCGTGTGTGCGCGTGCGTGCGTGTGTGCGTGCGTGTGTGTGTGCGTGTGTGCGTGTGTGTGTGTGTGTGTGTGTGTGTGTGTGTGTGTGGTGTGTGTGTGTGTGTGTGTGTGTGGTGTGTGTGTGTGTGTGTGTGTGTGTGTGTGTGTGTGCATAATACAAAAATCACCTTCCATAGACTACTTATAGAAACAGAATAAGTTACCTATATGAAAAAAAAATTCGGCAGATCCCACTCGTTGTGGGAACCGGTTTAATGCAAAGCAGTCAGCGAGTACTTCTATGCTGTACTTTAGGGCTTTGATCCAAGCGTTAGGAGGTGGATCGACGTGTTTTTGTAAGTGTAATAGCTTTGTGCACATTGTGGGCTTACCAGGCACGTCGACAACACTGGCGTTTAAAGGGTAACTTATGGTGCCACGTAACATAAGCCCTAACGTTACAGTACATACGTCACTATTATCGAAACTAAGTGCACTTTATGGTGCAATCGTATGAATACCACAAGTAACTTTCGTTAACGTATTCCTGCGGGGTCGAGCAATGCTTCAATATAGCTTGCTGAATCATACGAATACAAATGTGATGTTTATTAGACTGCTATAAAAGCGGAGCCAACACTGGAACCACCGGCGTTAATCTGATAGGACGCCTCTATCATAGGAGTACATATGTAGTGTTTATTGCTTTGTTCTAAAATTGGATGGCCTGCACCACAACCACAGTTGACATTGCACCGCCACTACGCCTGAATAGGCTGTTTTTCCAAGCCAGTTTATAGACCTGGCGTGGCTTTGTAGTAGAATACCTCATTGCCGCGCAGAACGCTTGGGTTCGATTTCTTCTGGGATCGTAATTCTTATTCTTTCCACTCGTCGGGTCAACGCCGCCGATGTCGGTTTTTCTTAACGCTCTCACATTTAAATTACCCATGTCTGTTCTCGTCGCTCCTGGGTAGATATAAACTGTCAATCACCTGTGGCGCATACCCGTACACCGCTGCCCGTGGTAAGCGGGTATGAGCCACACGTGTCCTGAGGAAGGGGTTTGACGACGTACTCGACAGGATTTTCACGTTGTTCATGTCATGACCCGAATGTCATATTCGTCAAATTATGTTACCTTCCCATGCCAATATTGGTCAACACCAAGTTAAGGAGGCGATCATGAGAGCACCCAGACGTAGGCGGATAGATAGATAGATAGATAGATAGATAGATAGATAGATAGATAGATAGATAGATAGATAGATAGATAGATAGATAGATAGATTAGATAGATAGATAGATAGATAGATAGTAGATAGATAGATAGTAGATAGATAGATAGACTAGATAGTAGATAGATAGATAGATAGATAGAAGTATAGCATAGATAGATATGATAGATAGATAGATAGATAGATAGATAGATAGATAGATAGATAGATAGATAGATAGATAGATTGCTGGGCAGTATCGAAGATACATGTATCTTAGATACTATCTCAGATACTCTTTGGGTATTTTGCATCTGTATCGCGGTACGTCTCGCAAGACGAGTATCTGTATCTGTATTCGATACATTCAATAATGTGTCGGAAATACAAATGTGTCGAAATGTGTCGATAGGTGTCGGAAATACAGGTTCGGCTCCCCTGCCGGCGGCAAGTCATCTTTGCGTCCACTTTACTTTCTTCACATTTATTCTAATACAACAGATAACACCCCCTATACTTTCCTTGGCGTATTGTCTGTTAGTTCTCATAATATTGTGTCTAACAAAGAAAACGAGCCCTTAAGAGTCATCTGCTTTCCTTCATCATAGCGAGGGTCTCGTCCTGGCAGCCTTAATGCCTCAGGTAGTATGCGCAGGGATATTGGTCAGCTGCCAGACTCGCAAAAGATCACGTGCTATGTGACGCCAACAGGCAAAAAAAGAGTGTTCCACACTCGCCGCCATGGCTGCGATTGGCGGCTGACTAGCACTCCTGGTTTAAATCGACATATACACCCCAGAAAGTGGATGGGAGGATGACCGCCGGCCGTAGCTCAGTGGTAGAGCATCGGACGCGTTAGTCGAAGTCGCAGGTTCGGTCCCTGCCGGCGGCAAGTCATCTTTTCGTCCACTTTACTTTCTTCACATTTAATTCTAATACTACCGATAACACCCCCTATACTTTCCTTGGCGTTATTGTATCTTAGTCGCTTAATATTCGGTTTCAAACCAAGTGAAGACGCCTCAAAATACTCAGCGTAGTGACATAGTTTTTCCA
>NC_051185.1:56545894-56577331 GCF_013339695.2 Rhipicephalus sanguineus
GTATACGCCATCGAAAGAATATTTGCGGGGCACTCGCTGTTCTCACATTGTAGTGTCAGAAACTGCGCCTTTGCATTCGTAGGCTGGTTCCCGGACGCGTATTGCCAAACGGTGACACGTTGGACACACTGCACCGATCACGAGAATGTTCAATGCTGTTATGTCAGCGATCAAGGAAGGCTCTACCGTGATCTTTCTTCGTCGTCGAAGAGTCCGATCTTCTCTTTGAGAGATACTAACATACTCGAACGCTGCGGCAAACTCGTCAGAAGCATTGCTGTCACCGTCGCTAGGCCTCGTGGCAGCAGACGCACTTGCCGTTCGGCGAGTGTTTGGCTTCGATTTGCGCCGGCGTCCTCAAACTTTGTTCACCGAGCGATACTTCACTGGCCTGTGACTGCGCTTCCTACGGTTCTCTTCGTCCATGATGAAAATAAATACACGAGAGAAATGTTGTTCAGCTGCGTAGCTCGATGAAACACCGACCCTGCAAGCAGGCTTCGCAACACGCAAGGCGCGCAGCGGCCAATGGCGGTCCCCGATCCGTACCACATGATTTAAAAGCCAGTCGCAGCGCTCGAAATGCGCGACAAAAGCATGCTTTCTTTATTATTACAGCGTGGGAAACCATGGTTATTTAGAGATCTCCTCGTGTGATCCCCAATGGCGAGCGGCCGCGCGTTATCGGCCGCGAGGCGCTAGAAGACGTCACACTTTCGGTCAAGATTAACAGCCACCCTGTGCTCTTTAGACGCAATTTTAACGCATTTCCAGTTGAGTCTCGACTTTGATTTTTATTTTCGGAAAAGTAGAGATACTAATCTTAACAAAACAGGTGAAAACAAAAAATCGATAATTTTTGAAAGAACTCTCGTTTTTCGACCCACACCTCCCCTTAAGGCATAATACAGTCCTTGAGTGTATATGTGTGCTAGATCTGTGCCATAAGACTAGTGTTCTGTATGAAGTGAAGCACTGTCTTGTGGAATCTGTTACGCCGGCTTACAGGAGGTGACGGGAGCATTCCGACAGTGACACTTGGCATGTCACTATAAAATGGTATGCATCTGCTTGCATCACTGGAACAGCGCAGTATGGACACGTAGCACCGAGTGGTAAATGAGACCAGTTCCCCATTGAGAGGACAACCACTGTAAAGGCCATCTCGAGACAAAGCCTCCTAAGCACGACTTCCTTCGTACTAGTAAGGTGAGGGGGGAGGGAGAAGACACATGGTGGGATTAGAGTGCATGCATCCTGCCGGAGAAATTTTTTGCAGGCTTGGAGTGAGTTGGATTGAGGTGGAAGGGGAATGGATGGAAGTAGTAGTACTAGTAATAGACTTTTATTCAGCCAAATTCATAGGCCGAGCTTTTCGACCGCCTGCGCGACCAGTCGACGCTGTTCTTCTTCCCCTTTGGCGTCGATCCAGTCGAGCCAGGTGGTGATGGAAAGGGAAGTGGGAGGATAAGAGCTGGATTGCTGAGCAGTTGGGCAGTAGAAAAGTCAGTGTGACAGGTCTGCATATGTAGAGGGGCAATTGGGACAGCAGAGGTCAGATCTATATTTATAAAGGAAAAGGCGAGAGGCAGTGATCAGGCAATTCATTTGGAGGTGCCGTAGAATGCGAGCCTCTAGCACAGTGAGAGATGGATGAGGAGGAGGGCAAAGACGCTTGTCGAGTCGGAGCTGTAGGTATACCTCCTTGATAGTACGGCGCAGGGAGATCTTTCCATCGTTCTTCACGGAGCTCCCACTGTCTTCCGAAGGTGTGGGCCAGGGAATGAACAGTGCCCGGTGCAATATATCACCGGCGAGCCGGTGAGTCAGCTCATTGCCGTCAATTCCCGAGTGCCCAGGAACCCAGTGCAGGAAAACAGGGGAAGGTTGCAGTGCATACCCAGGTGAAAATGTGTAACTGGGAATCCAACTGGTTTCAACTGGTATTAACTGGGATCAAATGGTCCCAGTTACAGGCCAACTGGTCCCAGTTGATTCCAGTTGCAACTGGTTCCAGTTAGCAGCTGGTCCCAGCTACAACTTTACTGGTTCCAGTTGATTCCTGTTGCAACTGGTTCCAGTTAGCAGCTGGTCCCAGTTACAACTCAACTGGCCACCAACGGGAACCATGACCAGTTGAACTGGAAGCAGCTGGTCCCAGTTGGAAACCATATCCAGCTTTATAGAAAGCAAATGGTCCCAATTGTGTGCTAACTCGAAGTGCGACCAGATATTCTGGTTGTACGATTCTTCACAATGAACGAAAAAAAAACGAACTCAAATGTATATGACGTAGCATTGCTGGACTTGAGCGAATGGGTTTTATCCAAGAGTTTTTTGTGTCATACTCACAGAAGGGTACCTGATCACTGGCCTAGCTAATATTGTAAGGGGCCGTTATGAACACAGATGATAGGACGACGAGAGATTAAGAGAATAGCGTCTCGTGGTTTGCGAATGAATGATCTTTTCTTGTTTAGACGTCATCCTCCTCTTCGCATTGTTTTAACCCCAGTACAATAATATAAACAGTCTTACCTGACCTGATGTGTATTTTTTAAAATCGTATATTATCGTCGATTATTCCGTTGCGCAAATGCACAATACAGTGCACTCAAACTTACGCTTGTTTTAGCGTCAGTGCTGCTGTCATCAGCTGTTGTCAATCGTTTTTCGTCCATCGCGGATACCCGCAGGCGAAGCGGGCCCGACTGACGACGGGGTTGCCGTTGTCTCACTGAGAGCATGCCTGCTCGATTAGCTTGTGTGCAGCACAGCGATTACTTCCGTACGACAAAGAAAAATTGAGCAGAGCCGAGAGCTACCACTTCCAAGACTGCCGCCGACATGCTGCCGACACAAACGCATGCCACACACTCTCTCCCTAACTACCTCGACAGCCATCATATCAGTTTCGTATCTCATACGCTCAAACAAATGAAGCAAAAGTAATGAAACATAAAGATTGCACATAAAATAAACTGAAAAGAATTATTTACTGCCAATTCTGCAATATTTAATGAAGAAAGAAGCGATCGATAATGAGAATTTAGAAACACAGCGATGCTAGTTTCGTACACCACATGTGACGAGGGCAGCAAAGGCTAGCTGCCGAGTGGTGCAAGCTGGTGGAAGCGTGGAAGTGTTCTGTGGTGGTGGTCCGTGGAAGCGCTGCTTAGTTGTGCTGTTTTTCAAAAGGAACGTGCAGTCATGGCGTGCGTAATTTAGATTTTGTCGAATTAGTGTTCGACAGTTTCATCTCTGGAAGACTTTATGGGCAAACGCCGGACAAGTGTTTTTTCCTGTGACAACACGGATATGTGGATCCATTGTGTGCGGAATATGTGCTAGCCTGGACAGCTAACGCACTGGCAGCTAACAGCTAGCGACCTCAAGAGCTGGTATGGTGGCGCTACTGCTCTTGTCCTCTGTCGGGCCAGTGGCGCACTGTTAGGATTGTCGCCTACGGGCCCGTCTGCATGTTTCAAGGCGGCGGCTAGAGCACTGCACGGGCTCGGGCCTACCCGAAAACCCGAAAAGTAGTTTTCGAAAAGTAGTTTTCACGGCGAAAAGTAGTTTTCACCCGAAAAGTAGTTTTCACCCGAAAAGTAGTTTTCACGGCGGGCCCGGGCCGGGCTCGGGCCTGAAGCTCCGGGCCTAGAGCCGGGCCCGGGCTTGAGGTGGCGGGCTCGGTTCGGGCCGGGCTTGAACTTTGCTCCGTTCTTAAAGGGTCATTAAAGTGAAACACTGAATCGGTCGAGACCGATAAAGTGTACTCTGAGAACCCGAACGTCATTAATTCCACTATCAATGAGTTTATTATTAAAGTAGAAAATCAAGGTCAAAGTTCCATTTTGAAATTTCGCGCTGAAATCTCCGCACGTGAGTTCGCGGATTTCAAACTGTATTCGTCGTATTTTGGGGACATTGGCTCAACGAAATTTCCAGAAACTTGGTATGTTAAGTCTATGACCCCCTCAGAGGTCAATGTATTTCATTTTTACCTACTATAAACTACGTAGGGCCCAGTAGATGCCGTCAGAATGTATGACGTCACGGTGTTTGCTGCGTAAATTTCAAGTTGGCGTCGTTACCTGCATTTTCCTGCGAGTTCTCTCTTACTGAGAGTCTTGTCGCGGCGAGCGTGGTGCTTTTGGAATGGTAAAAGAGTAATTTACTGATAATAGAAAAATCATTTTTCTCTTTAATGTGCCTTGCTCCGCATACGCTGTGCATACATATATGTCCCACATTTTATCTCGAAAAAGCGCTTTTCTTTATGTGGGGTAAGCTATTTGGAGAAGTTTTATGAGGGCTAAGTACTGAACTTCTTTTGCTTCTATGAGCTGCTTGATTTATCTGAAACGGGCGAGCCAAAAGTAAATAGACCAGACGCTAATATGTTACATCTCGCTATTCCGGGCTTTATTTGCTTTCGTTATTGTTTTATATCCCAAATATTACTCTGTAATCGCAGTAATAAATGTAATATAATAAAATTATACCTTTGAGATGTCATCGCAAGAGCGATCACAGAGCTCCAAAGCGGGGAAACGTTGTTGAAAGTTAGCGCCCCCCTCTAAAAACGAAAGGACTGCACGGAGTCTTGATACATAGAATCTCTATAAAGGCACATTCTTTTTCTGTGACTCTGTGACGGCTCTCAGTGGTCATGTGGCGTGAGATGGACATGCACAGCCTGCTTTGTGTGCCCCCATTCTTAACATCTGAGCTTTCATCTTGTTGCGCCATATCAGGGGTCTCAAGCTCACCTCAGCTAACGGGCCGCATTCACGAAAATTTACTCCCGCAAGGGCGAGGGCAATGACGAAGTGAGCGTGGAAGGAGGGAACAGGTTTTAAAACTACCGTCATTTCACAGCAGACCTTTCCCATATCTCATATACGGGATCATTTCTGAAGGGGATTTGACGGCAAGATTCCAACAACATATCGATACTCATTGTTGCAAAAAAGTGCGGAACGGAGCAACTTAACTGGAGCACACCAGGCTCTATCGAAGAAGAGGAAACCGAGGGGCATCGAGGGCGCATGCACGTGGCCGGCGCAGCAGTTCGCCTTAAGTATTGCCATTAAACGGACGTCTCTCTTTCACGTCTGGGAAACCAGTCATTTCGTATCACCCATAATGACTAAAACCTCGACGCCGATCCTGAAATATAGCTTTTGTTTCACGGTGATGTATCAACACACTGTGACCGCAGGGGGTGCCACACGAAAAATATGCTTTCGATCTGTCATGCCTGTGTATCTCAAGAACATATTTATAAAGAAAAAAAAAATGGGATGAAGACAGTCATGTGCGGGCGGAGGGCCGCTAGCGAGAGGTCCGCGAGCCGCGTGTTTGAGGCCCTAAGCTACATGATGCTGCCGCAACAGCGTTTGAATGTGCAGGAATATGTCCATTAAACAAGTCCTGGGGTAAAGTATATTCGCTTGACGAAATATCTGGCTTGATAAAGGACAATGACAGATTCCGTGCCGGGTAATGTCCCCTTACCTCGAACCATATGCATCCAATGAGTAAGCTTCGAGAAGCTTAGTCGCGCCTTTATTACCAAACTCGAGCGAACCGCGAAAATATATCGAAATCGCTTCGTCCACCTCTTGCCACTCGTAACTGCGTAGTCCAATGACCACCTTCTACCGGTACAACATCGCTGGGAAGGCATAAACCATTATAATATGGAAAAAACGAGCACGGTGCAAACCGTGCATAACGTACACTGCTGAAAACTGCAAGGTGAAGCCCTCAAAGAGGAGTTTTATAGATGACATTGAAGAGTGGCACGACGTTCGAGAAGGAGAGAAATTAAGGGATGAGCTGGACAGCTATGGTCATTCTGAAGAGGCCCACAAAGACATCCTAGATTTGCTCCAGTGGCGGAAGTTAAGAACAACGACTGCTGACCAAGGCAGATGTGGTGTGCCCGTGCGGCCAGCACGAGCAGTGCAAGAAGCTTTAGCACTGCAGGATACGTGATGCAACAGCACATGGCGTGCTTAAAGCAGGAATCTATTGATACTTTGATTTTTCGCACAATAACATGTTAAGAGGTTAACTATAAACTATGCCATAAGAAACTTATAGACTGTATATACTAGCAGTGGTGTGGTATATGAAAATAATGCTATGAGAAATAGTTTTTTTTTCTTCTTTTCGGCTGCTTATACGCATACACGTGGTGCACGCGGTTCCATACATTTACCTAGATTAGTGTATTTGCAACAACGGTCACAAATTTGGTTTTTTCCTTCTGTTTCTCTTGCTGTGGCAAGGCGCTACAATGGTGAAAACAGGTGGTACATATCGAGAAGGGTGCACGATTGGCTTTCTGGTTAGAGCATGCTATAAATTTCAATAGGCTATAGAGTGCAACTCTGTCAAGCCAATCTAGAACACAACTCTGCCGGTGCTCCGTGTTACGCGGCGGCGAAGTCATCACGCCTTCCAAATGGGAGGCTGTTACCAGCTCCGCGCTAGAAGAACAGCTATATGGGCAATCCAACGGGCCCGTGACGCAGCAGAGAGACTTGGTCTTTCTGTTCCGATGTCGGAGCGGCCCGCAACGTGCTAGAGCGCGTTCCGATGGACCATAATAAAGTTTATCCATCCATCAATCCATTCTTTGTTGTTATTGCGCTCCCTATCGAAACTGAACTCGTGCTGCAAATCACTTTCCTTGCTACAATATCTGCTAAAAAACGCCCTTCATGATCCCCAGTGTACTTGCAGAAAAAATGGGTACAGTATACCACTGCCAACCAACCATTCATTGAATCCAGTATGTCCGCTCAACTGTTTGCACCGTGAGCCCCTTTTTACAAGAAATTACCGTATGTTAAAGTATATTTGTTAGCGAAACATGCGCCAACAAAGCGCAGATATTTGCCACTTAAAACACCTTGCTGTCAATTCCATGTTCGGGCAAAACCACCTAGATTATTGGGTCGGGCCTCAGTCGGGCCTGATCTGTGGTCGGGCCGGGCCGGGTAGGCGAAATTTTTTCTCGGGTTCGGGCCGGGCCCGGGTCTCACTTTGAGTCACCGGGCTGGGTTCGGGCGGGTAAATTTGAACGAGTTCCGGGACCGGGCCGGGCCGAGAATTACGGCCCGTGCAGTGCTCTAGCGGCGGCAACGGTTGCGGCAGCCGCTGTTCTCCAAGAACGGCAACCGTAGTCCTTTTTTTTTTGTCTGCGTATACAAATATGCTGCGCTAACTTATGTTTATGTTTTGCTTCCTGGTCTGAAAAAACCTCTTAAACTACAGCCGTTCAAAGATGTAGCCGAAAAAAAACGCCAGGCCTGCGCAGAAAGCGCAGCACAGTGACAGCGAAAGCTGGAAGAGCGGCATTTCTAGAGCCCGTTATAAACTCTCTTGTCGCTACTAATATAAGTGCATTAGCTACGTACCCACTACGACACAAATCATAATTTTTGGGGAAGTTGGGAAGCACCCACCACGACATTATTCGTTATTCTGCGGAGAAGTGAGGTACCATCTGTAAGGCATTATGTGCATTTTGTTGATGCAACGGTTGATGATGATGAAGAATTATGGCTGGGCCAATTCTAATGGGTTGGAAGCTTTAAACGACCCACTAGTTACGTAATTAATATTGTGTGACGCCCGGTCGTTATTTAACACACACACACAAACACGCTCACAACACTCACAACGCACATACACAAGCACACAGGCACGCGCACACACACATTTTTACAGACAGTAAGACTGCAAGCGCCCATCAGTTCGTCACTGGTTGTCGTCTGCTAGGAAAGTGCATCGCCAGCCTGCACATGAACGTGAGGACAAGAAGCAACCATCGTGTGTTGCTCTGTGGTTTCCATAGGATTGAAAAACGTGTTTCAAAAGGAGTTGTTCGTTGCTTGGTACGAAGTGCATGCGAGTGGTCAGTGTGTGGTCTGAAAGAAGAATTGATGTGCGCGATGGAATCTTCCGACATTATTGGGAAATGCATAGTGCAACTGAAAACCGTGGACTACGACGTACGAGTGGAGGTGAGCTTTTGATTTTTCAATGCTCTACGTGTGCTGAGCCATATCGAACTCTTTTCGTTCCCAACGAAGAGGACACTGCAAATGCGTGTCTGATTCCACACAGGCTACCCCTGCTCGCCGTTCTGGCTAGCAAGAAATCACGCGTGAGGGCAGAAGACGCAGACAGGCACATTGCCCCTCTAGGTGGCCGTTGTTAGCCTGCTATCTTCCTATTTGCAAGTTTATGTATACATTTAAAATAAATAATAAAAGGCGAAAAAAAAAAAGCTCAAGAGAGTGAGGACACTTGCGGACGGAATTCGAGGCGTTGCTTACGCGCCGCACAGCTGCGGTAGAGTTGTCTTTCAATTTCGTCCGATTTCTGTTGTAACCGGCAGAATCTTAAAGCTAGTTGCTTCCGAACGGTGTTCCTACAGCTGTTGTGCCAGCCATGCATGCAGAAGTACGAAAAAGCTCCGGACTTCTATGACGTTTTTGCGTCCTTTCAGCGAGGAGCCATGTGTTTGTACCGTGACTGCGTGCCCGGGAGCAACAAACGACAATCCCAACTTTTCCGCCGCGGGCGTCTGGTGCCACTGCCTGTTCGATTCAAAGCTGCAGCGCACTAGGCCTATTGTTACAACAGTGCTACGCTTGCTGTACCGTATGCACACGTTTGGCGTGAAAGTGTCAATGCAGCGAGCTTTTTTGGTGCCCGCGACCTACGATGCTCAGCTCAGCAACAGCGAGCTGCTTTCATTTTTACAAAGCGGTGTGCACTAGAACGCAGTCCTGCACTTCGTGGCGACAACTATCAGCAACCCAGCGCAATCAGGTTGTCGCCTATTAAAAGTGTGCTGTAGGCTTTAAGTAGCGCTACGCCACACACGTGCCCAGCAGATAGCTGAAGGTACTTATTGTGATAGTGTTGCAAGCGATAAGTCATACTGGTGCGTTCGTCAGTGGCCGCCCTCTCGCATGTGTTCTTCCCAATCATTACACACAAAGGCATCGCCGCAATCACGTTGAAGTCGGAATGATTGATAACCCATTCTCTGAACTTATAGAAAAGATGGAACACCTCTTGCAGCACATTGTGGCGTCGCCAAGTTCAGCGGTGCAGTAAACATTTATGGCACAAAGAGTTGGGGCGGAATGCAGGGCACTAGCCGATAGGCATAGGACGAACCACTATGGCTTAAACGGTCAGCAAATGCATTAGGCTCTATAAGACTCGGTCGGGGATACATAGCAACTATGCTTCAACTATTAGTAAAGCGGGTACCTATTAACAAGGTTCGACTGTGACAATATAAACCTTTGTAGCCTTCCACTTCCATTTCACCAATTGAGAAGCATACAATATAAACCTCCTTAGCCCTGCGACAGTTTGATACCATCAGTAAAAAGCATCTTTCATCAGTGAGTTTTGAAGCCGTGCATAAATTTGCTCCACTGCACAAAATGGGGCAAAGGTGGTATTGGGAGTGTTTCTCACCAGCGTGGATGCGTTGATGCACGACCAACTGGGTCATTAGCCTGAAGGCTTTGCTACAGTGGTCACACTTGAATGGGCGCTCGCCTGTATGTATTCTTCGGTGGTTCAGCATATCAGTCCTTCTACTTGTAGTGTAATTACATGAAGGACATTTCTGCACAAGCGTTCCTCTGGCAGAGCCCCTAAGAGCAGGCTGGCCAATGCAATGACGTACAGCAGCAGAGTCTGCATAAGTCAAATGGTGCATTTTCAGAAAGAGAGAGAGCAACGTTGACGGGCAAGACAGGAAAGCTAGCCAGTACGAATACACCTCATTGGAATAAAACGAGTGTGACAGTGAAAAATAAGCACAGATAGAATTATGCAAAGGGCATGCACAAAAACGTCAAAGAAAGCACAACACAAACACCCTGTAATGCAGTCCACATGTGAAAAATAATGGGACAGACACATTCTAAACTTGGCATCAGTCATCGTTAAATGCTGTAAGCTGCTCAACCATACAAAAATATGTGACCATGTGTCAACTCTTAAGCACAACATAATTAAATTAACAACTATACAAGGAAGGGATCGCTGTACCTACAACCTAGGGACCTCGAAAATCAGGCAAAAAAAAATTGCACATGCTTTAGTTTCTCGCTTCTCAGGGCCACAGTAACGCCATACACAGCTTGAATGCTCGCCGTAAGGTTTTTGACGCCAGCAATCATGCCGGTGCTCATAATTATAACATGCCTGTGTAATTACACACGTGCGCAGCACAACATCTGCTACGACCTGCAGAATATAGTAGCCCTTTCCAAAACTTGACAAGCTTTACTGCATAACATTGTACAATGGTTAAGCTAAATTTGTATGTGCTGTAGTGTGATACTACCGAGAGTTCCTCGTACGTATTGCCACGCGCGCTTCTTTTGCTATGTTTATGTAACTGGTCTCTTACAAGTATAATCACTGTCTTTCGCGAACCGCACCCAAATGTCTGGGAACCTTCCAGATTATTTCAGAATCTTCTTATAGGATTGAGCGCGCAAACGCGAACAGTTGAGTTCATTCTGGAAATAATGCGGCCATCAGTGATAAGGCTCGAATGTTTGATGCCGCAAGCATAAATGCCGACCCGCCTTACTGCTGAGCAGATCATCGACGACCGACGCTCTGTTCGCCGCTATCAGTGTACAGCGTGTATCGCTTCCTTACCGTTTGACTTTCTCTTTCCCGGCCACAAGTTCAGCCAAATAAAGAGTTTCATCTAGGACACACCGACTGCTGTCTTCATTGACGTCACGACCCCATGACAGTATGGAGATAACATGCCAAACCATAAATAACAAAGGCCACACACAAACAAGGCAGCTTCCCATCACAATCATACATCACTCAGTAGAAGGAAGGGTCTTGCGACAGGTTGTGCTAGTTCCTCAAGGCCGTAAATTTTAGAACCATAGTCATTTCTTATTTTCATTCCAGGTGGCTGTTTATAGGGAGATTTGTGGCTGCACCAGTACAATCAGGGGGACTGGTCAGAAACCAGCAGTCTCCAGGGCAAATTGGAAAAGTTGGCAGGTGTCGATCACAGAAAAGTAGAGGCCTTTTTTTTAAACAGCGGAGCCATTTAAGCCAACCGTTAGTTTGTGCAGAGCAAACAGACAACTATTATCATCATGAATGTGCTCTCTTTGCCCTCTTCTTTCACTTTTGCTGCGGTCCCAGAAGACGTGCGCCGTATTGTCCAGCATGGGATGCAATAACTCTGATGGGCAAGTGAATGAGCACAGAGAGAGAGCAAGAAAGAGATACAGAGAAAGAGATAGAAAAAAAGAGAGAGCAAGACATAAAGAGAAAGAGAGAGAATCAAAGAAAGAGAGAAAAAAAAAGGAAGCGAACAATAAAGAGAGAGAAAGAGAGAATAGTAATATAGCGAGACAAAAAGAAATAAAAAAGACAGAGAAAAATAAAGAGCAACAGGAAGGCCGCCCCGTTCCACAATTCCTTCAGGCTAGGCACTATTATTGCGAAGCTGCTTAAATTTTTTTTCAAACGAAATCATAAAGCCAGTTTATCACACACAGAACACTTCAGTGAAGAATGATATGCATCTGCTTTTGAGCAAAAATGAAGAGGCTTGCTAATGAATCACCCGTACTGGGATTCAATAACTTTAGGTCGATGCAAACCTAAACACCATCATACAGGTACTTCACAAATTTATTCATGAAATACAATTTTCAGATGTGCAAAAACACTTGGATAAGAATACGTAAGCCCCCGAACATGCCACATATTTAGCCAAACACATACCCAATTACAGGTCATTCTTTATCAACATGAAGAAGCTTTTCATCCTATTCACACTTGCTTTAGTAGGATGTGTGTCATTCCCGTTCTTTGTTATAGTGGCTCAATGCCACATTTCACTACCATGGCCGCTCAATCTCCCCCCTTCGGTGTGGCCCGCCCTGTGCTCCTCTCCGCCTGTGAGAGCGGTAGTTCCCTTTCGACCCACCGCGTCGGCTATGGCACTCGCTATCGGCAACACGGGGGTTTCTCCCAAAGCTCCCTTCAGCCAATGTGAGCTATCTGTGCGAGCAGTTTCATGCGGTTCAGCTCAGTGTTTTGTCATGCTTCACTTGAGACACTCTCATGAACAGGATGCAGTCACTTCAGCTGGAATAGAGGTAGATGACTGGCTGAAACATATTAGCGCAAGGAATAAAACGACGAACACAGGATAGAGGACGATGACAAGCGCTACTCACAACTGTTTATTAACAGGGAAGGGTTCCGCATTTATATTCTTTTGTCACGCATGTGAATACAGGAATAAAGTAACACGTGCACATCAGAGGCGGTTGTACCTAAATTCAAATTAGAGGTCCACCAATGCTATAGACAGCTCACTTATAATTCGGCTCGCATTGCTAGACTCCCATTTTGAATTTATGCGCAACCGCCTCTGATGTACATGTGTTACTTTATTCCTGCATTCATATGCATGACAAAAGGATATATATGTGGAACCCTCCCCTGCTAATAAACAGTTGCGAGTTACTCATATGTACAGTTACTGATATGTACACAGTTGCAAGCTTTCACAAGTGGAGGACTTTGCAGGAAAGTGGTTTTCAAGAAAGTGTGAGTATGTTTTCTGGCGACCTGTTAAGATCTTCAGCCCAGTTGGCCAAGAGTAGCCTCAGCAGTTTCTTCATCCAGAGATCGGACTTTAAAACCTAACAGCCATCCAGAAAATCAAAATGGCATCACATGCTGACCGCACGACGGCAGGATACGACTGTCACAGAACAGACAGGATTAGTGGGATTACACCTTTGAGCGAGGTCGTGCAAGCAAGTGCACGGGCGATTACCTCGCCAATACGCAGCGCGCTCACCTCTCGTTGTGGCCAGTCAGTCATCTTCTCCTTTCACGCGCACTCTTTAGTTCGGGAGACGAATCAGCAGGCCGCACCAAAGGGGGAGATTGAGCGGCCGTGTCACTACGGTGCACTAGTTTGTCTAGTACGAACTTCCATTTCATATCACCAAATGAAAGGCATACACTACAAACCTCCTTATCCTTAACTGCTACAGTTTAACACCATTCGTAAGAAGCGTCCTTTATTCGCGAGTTTTCAAGTGGTGCGCAAGGTCGCTCTACTGCACAAAACGGGGCTAAGGTGACACTGGAAATGTCTCTCACCGGCATGGATGCGTCGGTGTGCGACAAACCGTCTCTTCTGCCTGAAGGCTTTGCCACAGTGGTCGCACTTGTATGAGTTGTGTACACGCTTTTTCTTCACACATGTTCCCCTGGCAGTGTCCGTACGAGAAGGCTGATCAGTCTGATCATGTACAGCAGCAGAGTCTGCATAAGTCAAATGTTGCAATTTCAGAAAAAGGCTAAACACTGTCTTCAATCTCACCATTTCAATCTTCACATTATTTCTCGAGCCTGACTGAAACGCGATTTTTGAAGATCAGCTATACATAAAAGAGATCACAATAAAGAAGTTTTTCATTGACCTAATTACTATTCACTGCACCCATACTGAAAACAGTGCAATTATTCGCAAAACGAACACATTCCCATTGGTCGTAATGCTGCTAGTGGATGGTGCAATACATGGTGCATAGTCTAATATTATTAAATGCAAGCATGGGTACATGAAGAACGTAACCAACAGTGCCTGCATATCTTTTTGATAACAACAATCCCGAGTGTGTGGCTTTACATAATACCTTGGAATTCGCATTAGAAATACTCTTTCTTGTGCTTTTCCCACGTCGCACATAATTAGCAATGATAAAATAATGATAAAATATTGTTGTGGGGATCACGAGTATGTTAAAAATACAATGTGTATCATATGCAAGGCCAATGTATGAAGAGAATGACCAATGGCTGGCACTGCTCTAACGGTGTACTCAATCGCAATGCCTCCTAACAATATCTCTGGCAGAACATTTTTCAAGCATCTTCTGTACTGAAATTTGTAATGTACACAACACTGTTTCAATCAAAATTGACAAATTACAATATTACTTCTTCTTAGCAAGTGCAAGTAGTCTTTCTAGTAAATGAAACGAAAAACAACAATATACGAAATCTGCTCGTCCTTTTTTTTTCACAAATTAAAGGAAATATCCTCAGTTCAGAATATTTCTGCACCATAAAAAACAGGCACAGAACCGGATGTGTTTTACAAAATATGTCCACACTTTCGTAAATATTTAAGAGTTGGTAATCCTTTTCTTTTGGCATAACATCACAGAATGTTTGCTGTATGCCATAATCTGAAAAGAAAATCACAATTGAAATTCATGACAGCAATCAAAATCGTACAAATAAAAACTAAAGATAGGGTCACACAATGGGCTGAACGACCAATTCACATTTCTGACTGATTATAATGTGGCTAAGTGATAGAGAGAAACAATTAAAGAACAAAGGTAGGGCGGTTAACAAAGCACATGCTAGGTTGCCTACCCAACAAATGAATGATAGCAAAGTACAATGTGTGTATGGGCCTCATTTACGCAGATTTAGTGCTTTTCATACATGAAATTCTCAGTTAGCATCTGTTACACGAGCCCTCTTTAAACAACAAAAAACGTGAATGTTTGTACCATAAGTGAAAACAATATGACAAGCTGTGTCCACAAGACTAGATGTGACCAAGTACACCTGCAAATGGGGCCACGTGTTTACACACCAAGATAAACACAGTGTTAATTAACAGGCAAAAAACTGTACAACTCACATCACACAAACTGCAAAGTAGCAAATGTGCATTACAAACAGTGGTTAAACAGTTGCTAGTTCGAACATTGTGTGGTGTGCCATTTGTCGAAATGAAGTTACCAAATGGATTGTTCCATATGCTCTGGAATGTTATCAACTGTATCATGAACAAGCTGGTCAAATTCTCCAGAAGGCAACCGACTTATCGCCAACGTTTGCCTCTATGTGTCCCATGCCACAACACTGCATGTTGCGCCCCACCCCATCCAGCATTTTCAACATTGTGCTGTAAATATATCTAGGAGAAGAATATAACGTAACGTTAGAAAAGTGTGCCACATTTGCAATACCAACAAAATATAACAGCTGTCCACATTCTGTGAACAGAAAAACGAGTTGTCCTCGATGCAGGTGAACCAATTTAACGTTAGACAGCAGTAAACGATCTGTTTCTTTTCAAGGTTGTGATACAATTCATAAATGGGCCATAAACCATGCAACAACTAGAAGGTTTTTATTAAAGGGCTGCCGCATGGCACTTCTGTGTTCTGAAGTCGTACGTATTGAACATTTTTTTTTTTTCACCATGCTGCCTACGTTTTCACACACCAGCTCAAGCTGCTGATTTCAGCATCACTACAAATATATATAGTGAGGCTGTGGGGGGAACCACATTGCTACGACATCAGGAAACTTGATCGTTAAGACCACATGGCAAGATATAAAGTCCTTTTCAGCAACTGTCAGCTTTGCTTCCTTTGTGTCATCTTCCGTCTGCTGGCCTATAAAATGGGTCAGACATCTGCAAAGAATGAGCGTGCACAGTGCATAAGATTTCACGTCAACAAAACTGCAACGGAAACATAGACTGCATTCAAAAATAGATATCGTAATGAACCTTATGTACTAACATATCAAGCATGTCATTAAATTTCACCAATTCTCCCAACTCAAGTATCAGCAATAGTGCCTTTGGTTATCAGGTACTCAAAGCATGGTCATGGGCCAAGTCCCCAGTGATGTATTAATCATATAATATGCCACTTGAAACTCGCGGCCCTTTGCAATGTAAATGCCCAGTTTGCTATATTCTTGTGTACGTCCCTACTTGAAAAATCATACGGTAAAGACTTCTTTTCTTCCTTATTTCCCCAAAGTGGTGCAGGAAACTTGTTCTGTAAAAAAGTTCATCATTAACACACATATGAAAGTTGGTCTCTAAACAAGCAACAAGTAAATGAAACATGGATCAGGAATGATCAAAGCAGTGTGTGATCAGCAAGGCCTAAACAGACTGTGGCCGCTGAAATTAGCTCAGCATAGTCTATATTCATTAAGCAGCCCTATGGTATACATTTTTTTTAAATTAAGTTAGTTGTGAGATGAGTTCCAGCTCTGTATCTTTTTCACACAAAGTAGGAGAAACAAAACAACCTGAAATACTAAATACGTCACAAATCCTTGTTCATAAGTATAACTTTGAAACATGGAGAGTGATTGCACAAAATTTCGTGGTTAAGGTTACACATTAAAAGGGGCCATGCGACACTTTTCTAAGTAATTATCAAAAGGCTTAAAGGAGTTTATTGCCTCATGAACTGACTGCAGAAAAAAATTTTAGAATACCTCAAGTGTGAGCGGAGTTATAGGGATTTGTCACCCGCTTTAAGCGCTTTCCATCTCCTTCAAAACCAGCGACCACACTGAAGCTAAGCAAGGGAGGGGATGACAAAGGCGGCTAGAAGCTATGTCCATTCATCAGCGTGTCATTACCTTGAGTACCTTTTTTTTCCTTGAACGCACAGCTTACTTTCAATGTGATTGTGAGCACACTGGTGTAATTCTATACTGTGTCAGCACAGTAATTCTAGCACTACGCGCTGCACTCTAGCGCTGCGTGCTGCATTCTGCAGAGTGCAGCGCAGTCACGTCGCAGCATCCTGTGGCATCTGCGGTAACTATGCAGCTCACCATGCTCTAAAGCAACCAATGGCCATGGACTTTGCATGAAAACTGCAAGAAGCAGTCATTGCCTGCGCGGAAGAGGCCACCGCAGACAAGCGGCCAGCTCCAAACCCCTGAAATTTCTTTTTGATAAAGTTGTATCCTCCTCCTCTTTATGACGCGGCTCATTTGGATTCTGTCATCATTTGTCAGAGAAGAGTGAGCGATTTCTAGCTGAATTTGAAAGTTAATTGTAAATTTCAGGCCGCGTGCTGCATAATTATGTTTGGCTTACATGTTCTCAGGAGCCCTGATTACCGATCGGCAGCGTTTTCTGACCATGCTCAAAACGTGTTTCAGGTCCCTTTTAAAGGGACAGAGAACCACTCAGAACACGAAGTGAGATAACCAAACTAATGGAAAGATTAATTGTCCATTTAATTATATTGGCTAAAAAGAGGTCTGTTTTTTCATTTGACGCAGATCTATATTTTTAACTCACTAAAGCAACACATAATACTTCTGGTGCACCACGTGGCAAAAAAGCGAAGATGCATAAGAGTCCAATCACGTGACTGTTTCTGGTGTACGCAGCGAATTGTGTCTATATTAGCGTTAAAATGCAGTACACTTTTTTTTATTGTAATGTTTTGTAACTTAACTTGTGCAGATAAGCCTTTATTTGTAGTGAGCAGAACAGTGGCGCTGCCCTCGCTTGACTTATGATCTGATGCTCATGAGCGGCAGCATGAAAATTGTTAGCTTAGGGACTAGCAGCACTTTCCAACTAGTTAGACAAGTACCAAGAGTACCTTGGCTTGAGAGGTGGCAAAGGGACTTCTCGTGATGACAAGCATTCGGAAAACTTATTCTACCTGCTTTTTATATTAAAAAACGGTTGAACATGTCAAAATGAATGTGGTTAACCACAGTTGCACTCACTCCTGTGAGTGCAGAACGTTGAGCATAATGAACAGTTTGCAAAGAGAGCTATCAGCATCGTTATCACTTCTCCGCGTTGCTGGAGGAGGGTCTCTAGCTTTCTTAGTGGCTTCTCAGATTGAAAAATTCTGCTTACAAAATATCCACATGCTTTTGAAATCAATCACTGCACGTTTAACCACTCTTAACGAGGGAAGAGCACTAAAAGGATTATAGACTAGGGTGGACAAATGATAGGCACTTACTTGCAACTGAGGTTTATAGCGAAAAACAGAAAGAATTCTTTCTTTCAAGTGCTTCATACACTTTCCTTTTCCTTTATTTTATAATAACTGTTCTTAATTACGGTATTACAAATAACACCACCATGCTCTCCTTGATGAATATCATTTGTTGGCTTCACACAGGCTGTGTCCAACCAAGAAATGGTCCCGCAATCTATTCCCGTTGTTTCTTCAAGGAAAAAATTACACGCACTTGGTTTCCACAAAGTGTTACAGGCACTCAAGCTCATGGTAGGCCCGAATTTTCACAAGCTGTGGAAACACATAGTAGTCCCTAAACTATAACTACTTCCTCGTTCATGTCCTTTGCATGCACTGAGACGTGTGCATTTCAAACATCTAAGAGGTTCAAACTAACAAAGGGGAATGCAATATAAAAGCTAAAACCGCATTACTCTGTTCCGTATTCCTTCCTAGCTACGTCTTGGTCTGTTCCTAGAAATTCAAGAAGCTGCCCAGGATAAGATTCAGCATTATGCAATTGACAGCTCCTTCTGACGAATAACTTATCCGGCCCCAGCAAAATAATTTGCATAAATTATATGCACACCTGATGACCACATCCCACTTCCGCCATAAAACGAATTAAACAAGCTCCCACTATCTTGTATGAGTAAAGAAAATCATGTTTTACCCCCCTCCATAATGCTTTTGGCCCGGAGGGAATTACGAAATAAATAAATAAAATAAAGTGCAAGCTTGTGAAAGCCAGCATTTTCAAAAGTGACTTTCTATGCACTGCACATTACTGCGATCCTTTCAATTGGGTGGGAAATCCGCGGCAATCTTTGCACATTGTTCCGCAAAAGAGGCACTTTCACTCAAGACAAAGAGGGTCGTGAATGTGCAAACATCAAACTAGACGCAATGTACCCTTGATCCAAATGTGCCTCACACAGGTGGGTTACAATGTCATAAGCCAATCCCTTTGAGCTGGGTGTTTCTCGCTTCTTGGAGTAAACACTGAATATGGACAGTGTAGCCCATCATTGAGTCAGCGAGGACCCACAGCCTATACCCCCACCCACTTGATTGTCCTTTTGATCGTTCGTTTGTCCACTACACAAATTCCGGTATTGCTGAAAAAGCTGATAGGTCACGTTCATTGATATGCTGCAGTAGATAGAGGTTGAATTAAATCTTCATTTTCGTGCGTAGTAAATGAAGAATGGCGGGAATAAAAGCTGCGCTAAAGCTGCCTGACAAGCTCCCGCTACCTAAAAACTGAATCAGAAATAGTGGCACATATAAGAAATGAAAAGCATGATATACTGAAACATGACATTGTGAATAAGTACAACAGCAGTAATCAGAATTATTATATAATCTAAAACAGGATACAATAGTTAAGAAAAACCATTATAAGCTAGAATATATATTATGTATACGTGTGCTAAAAAAACAGTAGAAGTATGTTACATAGATACAAAAGGGTAAATTACACATATAACAAAATTCATATTTTCTATGTTAATATCAATGCTAAAAAGATAATTTAACATTTTAGGAACATTGCATAGCAATTAGTCACCATACCTTGCGCGATGTTCTCCGGGTCCATGACGCTGAGAAAAGCAAGGCACGAATAAAAATCGGGTCCTGGGCATAATGTTTGAAAGAGAAAGGCCAGTAAATGGATCCGAGTTATTCTAATATAGATGAAGTGAAGGCGAGGCAGCTCGAACGGGGGTTGAAGTTGGCGAGGCCAGAGAGCATGGCGAGGCCGCCAACAATTCGAGACCCCATGGGGTTCCGTCTCGGAAAAAAAATGGCACGTACAGCTGCTGGCAAGGAATCATGTCCATTTGACGTTGAGACCCTGAAAATAAGTAATAGCTGTGAGTAAATGCTCAGGCGCTACTCATTACAGTACTACGTGTGCCGCAGGGGCGTATCCAAGGAGGCGGGGGGGAGGGAGCACCTCCCCCTCGCACACATACAACCCCCCCTCGCATACATACATACACGCACGCGTACATACAAAATATGGTTGAACTCCCCCCCCCACACCACTCGAAGAAACTTTCTGGCTACGCCCCTGGTGTGCTGCGCATAACTATTCTCATTAACATAACTATCATTAGTATCGATATGTGCGCTGTGCGCAAATATTCATTAGTATCGAAATGTTCTCTGCTCTCAAAAATTCATTAGTAACGAAATGTGCGCCGCGCATAAATATTCAAGGGCGACCTGTCACTTAACGGGGGCCCGCAAGAGGTTAGCACGTAGGAGGCATGCGCAATGGCGGCAAACGCTAACGCAGAGCTTTGCGTACGCTATTCTAAAACTGCCTAGTATCGAAATGTGCGCCACACATACACTGCCGGCGCTCACTGGCTGAATGTTCCGGCTTGACGCATCCTCGTCATCGGTGCTGAAATGTGACATATCCACACCTTCTTCAGGCTCACTGCTGTTGATTTCATCCACAAAACAGGCTCTTAATTGCATGCGATTGGGAAGAAACACGACGCCTTTATATAGTGTCGGCACGCGCTGACGACGCCATGAGCAACAAGTGCGCGCATCAATCCGAAACTTTGCCCTCTTGCGAAAGCACCGCAGAGAAAAACGACAACAACGAAACATCGTGAATCATTACGTTGTGTTTCTCACTTTCTTGCCTAGATGGCGAGAGGAGCCAGCAACCCGCGCAGAACCGTGAGAATTCGAACTTTAAATGCGTCGATCAAATCGATCGGCTTGAATATATATGCGCGGCAGCGAAAGAGAAAACCAGCAATATTTGCGTCATAAGTCAAAGAATGTGACAAGCCCAACAAGCCGTGTTTACAAAACCATTTGTGACCGAATACAGCTGCAAGTGGGGCCGGGTCTTTATGCGCGCACTTGTAGCCAGGGTTTTTCTGGAGGAGGTGGGGGGAGAGGGTTCGACGTACATTATGTATGTTCTTGCGTGTGTCCGTATGTGCGCGCGTATATATATATATATATACTTACATACATACATCCCATTCGCGGCAGTCGCATTTCGATGGAGGTGAAATGCTAGAGGTGCGTGTACTGTGCGATCTCAGTGTACGATAAAGAGCACCGGATGGTCGAAACTAAAGCCCCGAATATTATTATCATTAAAAGTGCAAAGCGGAAACTGTTTATTACAAACAATGGCTAAACAGTTGCTAGTTACTAAACTGTATGGTATGCTTGGTCCAGTTTTCTCTCTCTAAGTAATAGACCAAATTGTCAAAATGAGTTTAAGACAGGCAATTGTTGTGGACAGATAATGCCCAAACTGCTCGTTTGTGTTAATGGTTCCCTTAAGAAACCTCAAGGTCTCGGCAAATTTTATTCGAGCTCACGGTACTAGTACTCATCCAGACAAAATACTTTTCTCAGGAACCGCAACCTTTGAATTCATAATTACCATGGAACTTACATTTGAATAACAGGAACACGTCGCTTGAAAAGGCCATTCTTTTAGGTAAACCATAGCAAATGCTGGATTGACACTTGCTGCATGGGAAGTTATAAGAGCTTCCACTTCAGCATTTTCTTTTTAAACCTTCTTGGTTGTGCACCAGCAACCTCGTATCAAGTGGGTGTGCAGGCCATTACAGCCTTACAACCAACACAGCATCCCAGAGCAGAGCGATGGGAGGAGCTTGTGGCCGGCGGGAACCTATACGATCAGCTGAGTGGTGGTGGTAGTGGGTGTGGATGAGAAAAGACGCTAATTTCTGCAGCCATTGAGGGAGCACGGAGCAGCGTTATAGTCCAATTGACCAGGTCCGCAGAGCAGCAGCCTCAATCGGAGCAATGGACTGAGCCCCCCCCCCGCTCAATGTAAGCCAAGTGCCTGTGAGCACTGGAAATCTTCTGCAGCAATATTGCTGCAAATAAACAAGTTCACCACTACCACCACCACTAATATGAAAAGCGCGTGCACATACTACTGCATTCAGTCAGTGCAGCCACCACAGTTCTGCATCATGCAGCGTTTCAGTGTGACGTGCCTTTTCTTACTACTGTAGTCATTGACGTCAAGTAATGAAATTGGCTCCTTCAAATATGCACATCACTTTTGTCCTGTCAATGCATGCCTTTGCAATACAAACGTGGTTACATATGCGGACTCTCCACAGCGTGGTAATACACGTACAGTGCTGCGCTTTCAGTTGGTGTTTTCTGATCCAGAGACTAGGCTTTTATCGAGTGATCGAGCTATAATGCCTTCGGGATATTCAAATGCAAAAGCGCCAAAGTCGCGGACATGACTCATGGTTTGGCGGCTTTGCCATCTCGGCTACGTTGCAAGTGCCAGCTCGTCAGCGTCATTGGGAGAGGAGGAAGAGGAATCAAAGAAAAGAGAAGAAATAAAACCTGCCTTGGTTATCTTGTTCGTAAGCTTCCATGCCTTGTATGCTAGGGTTAACTGCAACATGAAAAGGCAGTTGCACTTGCTGGGTTTAGTTTCTGTTACATACAGTTTTTGAATAGACCATCATGCATCAACAATCCCGACACAGCTGCGCAAAACAGCAACAAAAGATGTTGATTCGCTGTGACACTGTTTGTGCTGACTTTTAATTACAATAATTCAGACTTCCAGAAAGTAGAAGGGACAATTAAATGAAACAAAAAAAAATCTTTGTTCATAGCATATGGGTGTTCCAGAACAGTAATAGGGGAAGTGGAGGAAGGGAGGAGCAACTTGTGCAACGGACCATCTGTGGAACTTGTCATTATCTAACCACACCTTTCCTAACTTTGTTCACTCATAAATAGGCCCCTACGTACATTCACAGTGTAACCACGACGAGTAACAACAACAGTCTTTTTCTCTGACATTATTTATTGCAGTTTTCATTTCAGAATTACCACACACAAGAAATCATACAACTGCTCAAGCGAGCTGCTGAAGACTAGCAAAACAATAAGTGAAAAAAAAAGCAGAAAAACAATGCTTATATAGCTGAATTCACGAAGGCTCTGGATTAGGAGACATTTAAAAATATCCAAAAGGTAAGGGAACGAAGAAAGGGCCAGGGGGCCAGGAATTTTTGTAATGTGCCAAGCGAGAAATTGCCAATTCACACCACATCAATTGTAACCCCAAGCTTTACTTCTGGTACAGCTGACTAATACCCCTGTCACACAGGCAAACTTTGAAATGCACCACTTCGAGCAAGTGCATCAAGCACACTGAGGGTCACTTTCATTGGCACTGCTATACAATCAAATAGGAGTGTACTTTGGCAGTGACGGTAACTGGTGATAGTTAACTTAGTAGCACAACATACGTTTTTAATTTCAGGCAATATTTTTATGTAATAATGTGCTATAGTTATAGACAGCTTTTAGAATAAACTTTAGGTGCGGACTCGGCCATTTCACAGCACGTGCTCTGGCGTGCCCCTGGTGGCTGCGGCCGCAAACTGCTTGAGGGTGGGAGTAGTAGTCTAGCTGTTTTTGAAAGTGTAATACTTCTTAACATATAACAATATTTGTCATGTTTATCATTGTCACACACTCGGGTGGGGCCCCGCCGATATAACAACAGTGTCTCGGCAGACTCACAGGCTTCTACCTTATGCTTAGGCCTGTGACGCTGGAAAAGCATCTAAGTGGTGCATTTCAAATTTTTATTGACTGATCGACCCACGTGGTGTTGCATATGTAGTGATGTTCAGGATGACTGACGGACACCTAGAGTGGACACAGATATTTAATGAAGAACAAGCAAGCGTTTAATTTGAACCAGGGCAATGGCAAGAGATACACTGTTAACTAAGAGGAAACAAAAAGTTATGTGCAATGAAAACAAGAGAATGACAAAACAAGCATGCACTAAATCAATCACTACAGGTACAAACACAGACAACTGAATATATGCTAAAGGGGTCATGAACCACTTTTCCAAGTAATGATCTAATGACCTCAGTATCGGAGTTTACTGCCTCTCGAATCGATTGCCGCAATAATTTCTCGAATCCGTCAAGAACGAGAGGAGTTACGGGGGGTTTGGCGCACGCTCTCAGCGCTTTCTCTCTTTTCCCGTCCCAACGAGCGCACTGGAAGCTACACAAAGAGGGATGGCACAGGCGAAAGAAGCTACGTCAGCACGCGTCGTGAAACGCGATCGCTCTCCCGCTCTGATTCGCGTGCGTGAGTGTGGCTACCGAGCGAAGTTAGCAGACTGAGGATGTGCAGCCCCGACAAGTGGCGGCACCTCGTGGCAAGAAGCGCATCTGATCTGAGCGCCGCTCTCGATTTATGTCGGCTATCGGCCAATGAAGATACTATGTCTTTTGCCACACGGAGAAGCAGATACACATGTCAACCGGCAGGCACTCCGCCCACGGACGAGAGTGAGAACCAGCCTCTGTTTGAAAAGAGGGCGCCTGAGAAACAGCAACTTCGTGCTCCGCTTGCAGCCTTCACGCGGTGCGCACGACTGCAATATTTGGCTGAGCAGTTCATAGCCGTGTCAGCTTTCCGTAGGGTGTGTTTTTTCAACAAGCCCAAGGAGTGCTTCATGACTCCTTTAACCCCTTGTGGTCCATTGTCGGCCCCTGCCTAACAACGCAATATGGCCTGCAGCAGTCCGTGGTCACGCACTGCTGGACAAGTTCGTTTGCAGTTGATTCATGCGCACAATTCCTCACTATGTTATGCGCCATCTGTAAAAGAGTAAGTAAACTTTTACTTGAACTTTGAGTCTTTTAGTTATGACCAGTGGGAAAACGTTTCGGACCGCGAAGGGTTCATAAAAAAGCCCCCAACATGATGGACACTAAAAGAAATAAAAAAAATATATATGCGAGAAATATTCTGCTCCCGCATCTGTGCGATGCAGCACACACTCATATATAAAGCTGGTTACAATAAAAATACAGCAACAAAAGATTACCATAGAAAGTTCCATATAGACCATGCCAGCTTGTGGTGCCCGCACAGAGGTCAACATGGTGCTGCTGATGGTCTCACCAGCTTTGGTAGGGGTCGAGGGTGCTGGTGTTGCAGCCGACTGATTCGTTGCACGGGACGCTCAATGCTCACCGCCTAGGTGAGACTCGAAACACAGAAGACCGCACTCTTCGCTCGTTCAACGTCGACTGCCTGAAAGCAGCCAGAATCCATCCACGGCTTAAGTACCTCCATTGAAGATGCACTTCCCCCGCGCGTGCCTTTTGCTACAGGTGTGAGAAAGTCTCGGAGATGCCGGTCTCCAAAAACCCGCCGTGGGAAGCTTTTATCCCGACACCACAGCACCCTTCCCTTGATGAAGGGGCACACGCTCAAGAACTCCAGATGTTTATGACAATAACAACTAAAGAATAACAGCTCGTTGCACTCTGCATCAAAAAGCTTTGCATCCTTAACATCCATGAAGCTGTTCAATCATACAAAAAGAAAAAGATGTGAACAACATAAGTCAACTCTGAAGCACACTATGACTAAACTTACTCCTACAGGGAAAAGATCACATAAAAATGGAGGCCTCTCTTTCTCAAATGAAATCATAAAGCCAGTCAATTACACAGAGAAGGCTTACGAGAAGATCGATACGTATCTGCTTTTGCAGGAAAGCATAAACTGATCTGTCCTCACACCGCTGCACTGAGGCAAACCTATGAATGAGTACTTCACAAATTACTTCATTCAACAGAACTTTCGAATACGTATGAACACCTGGATAAGAGCACATCATTTCTGGCACATACCCAAACACACAATCAAATGCATTCATGACCTTTGCTTTAAGTACTCAACTGTCAACTCCTATAAGTTTTGCGCCCTACTTGCACTTTTGTGGTGTCATTCGTGTCCTTTCTGTTGTTCAAGTGGACCGGTGGCAGACTTCACTGGGGCACAAATGCAACACCTTCACCATTGTTGGAAAGCATCTCGCGTGTGTGAGTTTCCAAGTGGCGTGAACGGCTGCTTGACTGCTTAAAATCCATTGGGCAAAGGTGGCACTTGTAAGGTCTCTCGCCAGTGTGGATGCGAAGGTGCTCCTTCAGGTGGGCCATCTGCTTGAAGCCCTTGTCGCAGTGGTCGCATATGTACGGTCGCTCGGCTGTTGTGTTTTCAGGTGGTCATTCAAACTGCTCCTTTGTCTTGGTGTATGGCCACGCACACGTTTTCCATTGGGAGAGTCCAGATCAGGTGGCCCGCCACGGCCATGCTGCTCTGATTCTGCACGAGTCAGATTGGTGCATTTTGAGCAAAAGACAGAGTAAATATAGTGGACACCACGACAGGCATGACAAGCATGACAATTACTCTACACTGGAGTGAAATGATGATGACACTGAAGAATGAGGAAAGAGGGAACTATGAAAAGTAGATGCACATAAAGTGGGAAAACTGCAATATGTATAACCTGTGCTTCATTCCTCGTAAGAGCAATCCAGCGTAAGAGCGCTGGATCGCACACGCGATCCAGCGCTCTGTCGTGAACACGCGATCCAGTGCTCTGTGTGTGAACACTGTCGCACACGCGACAGTGTTCATATAAATTACCTTCCAAGCTATATTTGCTGTTGGTATTTGGTAGATAATATATGTATATTCACTGTAATCAATCCCGCAAGCTATCTCAGCAGAGAAATTTTGTGTCAGTACCCATTTAAAATTTCTTTATGCATACCTGCACAAGTCTGCCAAAATTACTTCCATGGATGGCGTCAATTCTGAAACGTTTGCTATGACTAAGATACTAGCATCTTTACACAAACCTGTAAGGGCAGCCTCCTTAGCCTCAACAGCTACAGTTTGACACAATCTGTAAAAAGCATCCTTCGTCCAAGTTTTCAAGTGGTGCGTAAAGATGCCCTACTGCACAAAATGGGGCAAAGGTGGCACTGGAAATGTCTCTCACCAGCGTGAACGCGTTGATGCGCGACCAAGGAACTCTTCACCCGGAAGGCCTTGCTGCAGTGGCCACACTTGAATGGGCACTCGCCTGTGTGTTTTCTTAGGTGGTTCTGCATATCAGTCCTTCTACACGTAGTATAACCACACAAAAGACATTGCTGCCCACGGATTTCCTTAACGGAGTCTGTATGACAAGGCTGGCCAGGGCGATGATGTACAGCAACCGAGTCTGCAAAAGTCAGATGGTGCATTTTCAGAAAAAGAGAGAGTGATGTTGAAAGGCAGGACAAAGGTTAGTCAGTACAAGTCACCGCATTGGAATGAAACGGGTGTGGCAGTGAAAAATAAGCGATGTTGTAATTATGAAAAGAGAAAGCACACAAACATGAAAGAAAGCACAACACCAATAACCTGTGATGCAGTCCACATGTGAAAAATAATGGGAGGGATGCAGTCAAAATTCTTTATGAAATAAACTTGACATCAGTCATCGTTAAATGCTGTAAGCTGTTCAACAGTACAAAAAAATGTGAGCATGCGTCAACTCTGAAGCACAACATAAATCAATTGACAACTACACGGAAGGGATCACTGAAAAATAGAGGCCTGCCTTTCTTTAATGAAAGCATAAAGCCAGTCTATCAAACAGCAAACACTTATCTGAAGAGTGATATGCATGTGCTTTAGCAGAAAAAATAAAGTCTTATTATTAAAGTACAGCACTGATGCAAACTAAACACCATCAAAAGGTACAACCATATCCTGTTACAGCAAACTTAAGACTAATGATTTTTTTCAGATTAATGCACATTTTAATAATCACGTTGCAAATATCCAATGGTTTAATGCACAAATATTTCACTATCATGAATTTCGAACCCAGAATTTTGCAGTGACAAATTGAATTTTATAGCCCTGGTGTCCCAAAACACTTCCAAATAACGAATTGCGAACTGCAAAAACTACCTGCAGCAGTGTAAAGAATGCCAAGCACTGTATGTACTACTATCATCATCATAAGAATGCCAGCTTATTTCGCTACGTGGTTTTTTCCCCCCCTTTTTTTTAATGTGACATAGACTTGCCCTTACGGCATAATACCTTGTGTATATGTGTGTGCTAGACGTGTGCCATAAGACTGGTGCTCTGTATGAAGTGAAGCAGTGTCTTGTGGAATCTGTTGTCATGTATCCATCGGTCATAAAGAGGTATGCACACGAGGGAGAAATTTGCAGGGGGCACGGGCAGATTGCAGATCACGTGACAGCGATGTCACGGATTAGTGAGTGGGCGCGGCTCCCACGTGCCTCCTCAGAGGAGACGGGGACCTTCTCCCCGACAGGACAAACGATCCCCCACAGTGGGAGAGAAAACGAATTTCGGGCAGCTGTTTGGCGCGGTTGCTCCTACTGCAGGAACAGTTTAGCAATCGCTTTGCAGGTTTGTTGGCTGCAGCCATGATGGCCAAACTTAGCGAAGATGCCTCTTTTTTTTTTTTTCGATCGTCTGAGAACATGTGTCCGAGGCCTGCTGAAATTGAATGCTGTGTGAGAGGTGATTTTCAACCAGATGGCAGGGCGCCACCTCCACTATGGCCTATATACCAGTCACTGATATTAACTTTTTTTTTTCGAATGGGGTGATTTTTATGACCGTTTTGACGTTGCCAGTTTTCTTGAGCCCGTTTAACCCGACGTCGCCGGCGTTCTTGAATTAACGACTTAACGTAGAAAAAAAAGCATAATGTATGTTTGTAAGCTATATTAATAATGAAAAGCAGTAAACAATACGCTCGAACGAACCTTCTAGATGTTTGGTGGAGCGTCGCTTGCTCTCGCACACTGCATAGTTCTCATACAGAAGTTGCAGCGCATTATACGTAATTTTAGAGTTCTCTGTCAAGCATCAAGAGGCGACATCTCTTCCGTTCTCGTGAAAAAAAAAAATATGATAACTAATGAGAGCCGACCAACACCGAAAGATGCTTCATTTCAATTCCTATTACTAGACTACATGACCAAAGTCTCACAGATTAGAACCAAAGTTGACTGATCCGAAAGGCTGTGCACAATTTCTTCAGCAGAGGGGAAAAAAGCTGCCGTCAACGACCTCACGAAGAATGGAACCTTTTTTCAGTCCGGGCTTGCGACGAGCACGTGAAATACTTGGCATGGTTATTTTTTATGTGTATTCTGCGAAAGGCAGCAGCGAACGTCCCAATAGCCTTGCACAAGACAGCAGAGTAGTCTGGTCTCCCTCTCCGCTCGCCCCGTCCATGTGAGCAGGGAACTTTTCAGGGGAATTGTCCCCGTCAGCTGAGGTCCCTAAGCCCTGCCTTTATCCCCCGCGGATTTCTCCCTCGTGTGAATACCGCTTAACTGGTTGTATCACTGTAGCAAAGGCCGGCTTGCGGGTGGTCATGGGAGCATTCTGACAGTGGCACTTGGCATGTCAATATAAGATGGTATGCATCTGCTTGCATCACAGGAACAGAGCAGTATGGACACATAGCACCTATTGGCCTCGAGGAGTTACGGAGTCGCCCTCTATCGGACGCGCCTCGATTGCGTGCTAGGCAGGATACCGCCGGCGCGCTCCCCATAGGTTTTGCTGTCGGCGCTCTACAAAAACACCTCGCGGAAGCCCTCCAGGGCATTTCTGTAAGTACTTTCGAAATGAACTGTGTTCTTTACTGTCAAAATAATCATTTTCGACGAAGAGAAAGCGCAAGATAGTTTGCAGTCGCTGTTTCTTTGCAGAAAACGCAGCGCTCGCTTCACACTATCGCCGCGATAAAGACCCCTGAGCCGGCTTCTTGCGTAAAAGGTATAGTCAGTCGCTGAGCGCAAACTGTGTGAAATATCTCGTTAGAGTAGACTGCCTGTATAACCAAGCGGAGCATATTAGAGAAAGAAGCCTCAAGCCGGCGATCGCACGGGTTCGCGACGACTGACGGTGCCTCTGCATGTATGAGCGTCTGCATGTATGTTCGTACTGACGGTTTCGCTTTTGCTACGAGCGCGTTTTGACACAGCGCTGTGAACTTTAGGCCACGAAATATGAGAATTTGTGAGTACACAAACAACTGCTGCTGCGCGGACGGTATCAGAGTAGTTCAAAAACAATTTCGTTACAACTGCGGCTTCGGTGCGCATGGCAACTTGTGATGTGCCGTCCCGACGAATCAGTGTTTTTTTTTTTTTTTCGGTCTAAATTCATGTACGTTTCAATGTCATTTGACAAGTTGTCTCACACTGCGTATTGATCGGCCTTTTTAACGGGCTAATGCCGCTGCTTCTGTTTCTTTATTCAGTGCATCCGTTTCGTTTGGTGCTCACACAAAACGTGAGCAAATGCGACGCCTTTTTTAAATTCTCCTTAATTATCGTTCCGTTTGCATTCCAGTGAACTTGCCGCTCTCTATCAACAACAAATTAATAGACCAAAGCTTCACCACTTCGAGATTGCTGGTGGAAGGAGAACCAGTCTACGAGACCGAGCATGTAGTAGCATGCGACGCCTAGAAAAGAAAGAAAATACAGTAACGTTTGCCGGACTTGTTCTGCCAACGTCGGCTGTGAACTAGGACCCACATGAACTTGAAATAGCGGTGAATAAAATAGAAGGTATTGCAGGAACCAGCAGCCGCAAAACAGAATAGTAATTATTTGGCGTGTGCCCGAGCAATTTTGGCAGCAGTGTCGTGTATAACGCCAACGGGGTGGCATCTTTCCCACGTAAATAAATGAGGCTCCAAGAAAATACATGGAGTTGGCCGGTGGGCCGATCACGGAGGCAATGCAAAATTTGTGTAGCTTGTGAAGCAATGCATGCCTCATCAAACGGGAAGGTTGCCCGTCGGCGTCCCGCGCCGGCGGCGTCAACACGAGTGATGCAAAAAATAATCGTCACGTGATGGTGTCACCATATGACGTCATCATGACGTCACAGATCGCCAAGTTATGTAGCGTCATTATGACGTCACATGATGACGTATTCACACGCCATGGTCGCTTTGCATTGCTTCCGTGATCGGTCACGGAGGCCGTGCAAAACCGCGTTAGGTACAGAACGCTTTTGGAGGGGGGCGCGGGAGAATCAGTACATCGACTGACAAGAAGAAGATGGCTTTCGCCTTCTAGTCATCTTTAACGAATGCATAAGGGACCCTGTGCGTTTTTTAATTCAACGTATCTAAACAATGACTTGCGCATCTGCAGCCGATTTGTGGACGCTGAGCACGGGGCCGACGATCAGAGGTCGTATTGGAGGGTTCTGAGATGGCATCGCACGTGGTAAAAGGTGGCGCTTTTACCATCCTGTGACAGATAAGCATCATTTGCCGGCGGGAAGCGCGCGCGAGCCATCGTCTCAGTGCGCGCTGTCTGCTACTCACAGAATATCGCAGGCCCGACGCAGTAACGAACGTCTTCGTCGCGGAAGTGCTTGTTGCACACAAGACTCGTAGCAGATGGCTACTTGCCGGTTCTTAGCTTTAAAACCCATGCTTCACGCTGTTTCTTGTCCCGCAGTTACCGGTGCAGGTTGACACAGGGCTCCTTTGCGTAAGCGCGGCATTGCGGCACCGAGCGCTAGAGCCCCATGTTCGTCGCCTTCGGAGGCAATCCACTACTATTAACAATTTTGGTTTCAATTG
>NC_051185.1:56577431-56652793 GCF_013339695.2 Rhipicephalus sanguineus
TTTATTTCTCTCTCTCCTTTCTCTCTTTCTTTATTTCTCTTTTTCTTTCCCTTCCTCGTGTTTTTTTCTCTCTCTCTTTTATGCGCGTTTCTTTCGATCTATTCTTTCTTTCTCTGTGTGTTTATATTTTTATCTTTAGCCTTTATTTCTCTCTAATTTGCTTTTTTCTTTCTTTCTTTAGCTTTCTTTCTGTATTATTTTCTGTATCTGTCTATGTTTTCCTGTCTTTTCATCTTTTCATGACTCGCGGCTGTCGCTTCGCAGCCATTTTTTGGGCTAACTGTTCCCTTCTTCATTTTTAGTGGACCAGTGGTGAGTAGTGGGAGTTACCCAACTTTTGTGGCACATACCCGTTTATGATAGGCCGCACAGGGGCACATGCCCGTTTAGATGATGACAGTTTTCTGAGGTCAACTCACAAGGAGGGATTGCTAAACAGGTACGCTGTTAAAATAAGCTGGTTTTGCTTGCAACAATCTTTATTCGACCAAGATAAAAGCCACATTACTGCTTGTATCTATATTTATTACTGATTCTCTAATGTGAGCCTGCTGTCACCACAGTAGATAAATTCTTCGCGAGATGAACTGGTGAAGTAAGCTGGCTTTTCTTAGAAATTTTATGCCACTTTTTGTTTTACATTTTTATATCAAAGGAAGGACCCATTTCGAATTGTTATTTGGTCACAAGTTTTAATAATTTTACAATTTAAAAGACAACTCGAGTGACCTTAAACCATCCCAAAAGGCGTGCCTGACATCGGCAAGTTTGACGTCAAATAATTTAGCCGCAGCGTAAAGTAGTTATATCAGGCTAGAGATTCAAAGTTCACATTACTTCAAAGCGTCACCGCTTTCCCGCTGTATACAAAAGCCTGCAATCATATAAAGTTGATAAATATCAGTGGCAATGTCTCAAAGGCTTACTGAGCTAGAAATTCAATCGGCACGGAATACTCGTGAATCGTTCACACGTATCTCTTAGCCCTTTAACAAGTTCTAGAAAAACAAAACAAAAAAACAGGCCAAACATTCTTATTTATCACCAGTGAACGCATGCGTCGTTCTTGTGGTGCTGCATAGAAAATAGACAAATCTCAGCGTAAATGGTATTTTCGTGAAGCGAATAGGTCTTTACCTCTGTTTTTCTGTTTTCACATTGAAAAAGCCGAAGCAATGAATGCCACGCTAAAAATATGAGATGTTATACCAAGCAAGGCTAGCAGCTAACTCTTTTGGATCTGACCTCGCGTAACTCTACAAAACGCTGATGTAAGTGAATGCAGCCGCTCCAGGGAGCAAGGCGGTTTTCGTGCTGTGTATCGTCTCAACGCGAAGTAAGCGGTGAGAGCACATCACGTACAAGGGTATACGAGAGCGAGAGAGAGAGAGAGAGAGAGAGAGGAGAGAGAGAGAGAGAGAGAGAGAGAGAGAGAGAGAGAGAGAGAGAGAGAGAGAGACTCTTTATTACAAAAACAGAGATTTTTGCCGGCGTCTGTATACCGCTGGCATGCTGATTACGAGCAGGAGCAGTCTACTGATGTATCTCGAAAGAGCGCGCTCTTTCACCGCGCCCTTTTAGAATAACACAGAGCTGAGCTAGTTGATACGTATTCATGTTAAGGGACTCGGCGTGCAAACACGGGCATGAGAGAGAAGTCAAGACTTCACAAACGCCGTAATTAAAGAAGCAAGGAAGCCGGTTTGTTCAGATATGTAGGAGAACACGTAAAAGGGCTCAGAGTACTAGAAATAAAGTTTAGAATAACAGCGCTGAGCTAGTTGGTATGTATTCGTGTTAAAACGCTGGACGTGCAAGCACGGACACAAGAGAGAAGTCGGGACACCACAAACATGAATGCGCCCTTTTAATCAAAGTTCGCAGTTGCTGCTAGAACGACGCAGTCCGTCCTTCCGAGACACACAACACACACACACACACACACACACACACACAACACACACACACACACACACACACACACACACACACACACACACAAACACACACACACACACACACACACACCACACACACACACACGCCTCCCTTCCTGCTCATTCTCCCAATGAAAGACGGGAGGGGCGTTCCTATCTGCTTGAGGAGCAGTCTACGGCGGGCCTCGCAGGCGGGGCGGTGTTACAGCATGCAATCTTCGTGCGACGGAGAAGGCTGGCTTGTTTGATCGCTGCTTCAACTGCGTTCGCCACCAGCGTTCGCGCACTTTACTCGCGCGTAGAATTTACGACGCGCGTGCGATGTTATCGATTTGTGCTTTACACAGCACATGACGGCGACGGCAAAAACCTACCGAGAGTGTCCATATAATTGCTATCGCAATAAACTGGCTCCAAATAACACGCTCCTACGCACTCACTGCACGTGAAAAGATGCTGCACTAGTATAAGCTTGACAGACAAACTGCAGGAGTGTGCTTAACTGGGCTGGTTGGTACATGATTACGGCGAGAGCAAACAGCGCTAAACACGGGACGGAGAAGAAGAACGACGCTTGTGTCTGTCGTTCTTCTTCTCCGTCCCGTGTTTAGCGCTGTTTGCTCTCGCCGCTGACAGACAAAATTTGAATTCCCAGAAAGACAATGCACAGCTTAGAAAGCGTCAGTACTGATATCAAACCGGAAATAAAAAAAAATGTTATCAATGCCCAAAATAAAAGTTTGGATTTGAAGACTAAGCTGCCCTTCGGAGGAAGTTCCAAGCTGTATGCCTCATCCCTTTTCTTAGTATAAGTTACCAGTTTGCAATAAGAAAAGGGCCGCGACCTATTCCAACTTGTTGTTGTTGGATTCCACCTTAAGAATCTTCACTTTTTTATGCAGACATATATTTTCATCTGCGAGATGCTGGACCTAGTGTCAAACTACAGAAGCGAACGCCATTAAAAAAACAGCTTTGAAAACCAACTATAGTCTACGCGATTATCTATGGGCAATATGGCTTCAATGTGGTAATTGAAAATAGCACAATTAGACGCTGGATTGGACTGAGCCAAACTCCCAAGTGCCGCACTCTAAATACAACTGTCATGTTCGCAGAAACAAACGCTGCATGTACAAAGTAATGGCGAAGCATTTCTCTCGCACTCACCGTTAAACTGACACCGACTGTATTCAAGTGTGATTAATTTTATTCACTTAAATGCAGTGTTTATTTTGATGCTCATTTTTTTTGTAGCGAGCGCTGGTATAGTTTTCGATGCGTGTTCTTGTCATACCTGGAAGTTGCGTTACTTTATACGGTCAATATTCTAATATATATATTTACGCGTTTTACACGCGATGTTATAAAACTCAATATGCCTTTTGGTCGTAGGTTACAGGTGCAATGCTTCAGCCGATAAATGATTAAGCTTTCTTTCTGGTTAGATGAACGTTTCACTTTACTCAAGGGTTTTATTATTTGTAAACAGAGCAACAAATAACCACGCAAACAATAACTACACTTTCGCGTCCAACCCCAATTATTTATGTTGCTTTGATTCGCACCTGCAAGTTAAAGGCCATTTCTGATGACTCTGCCTCATAGAATATTCTAGCGTTACTAGTTGAGAGCACACAGAAGTACCCGACACATTCCGTGCACGGCGGACACGCTGCACTTTCAGCTTCGTCGGAACCAAATGACAAACATACGTTCCTAAAGAATAAAAGGTTTCAAAAACAACAGATATCACGTGACGCCTAGATTTATTTGCGACGTCCAGGAAACTCGCTTCAGTGTTCAGCTTCGAGGCTGTCGGTAAAGCAGTTTATATAAAATCCTAATTCAACGTTAGTATGTCGTATAAAGAGCCCAAGTGAGGTCGGTGGTCAATTCAACGACGTGGATACAATCTTCCATTTCATCTTGGTATCACACGTACGGATGACTTTCACCTTATCTTTACTGCAAAGTCAGCTACTTTAAAACGGTAAGTACTTGCGGATGGGCTAGCATGCGGTATGTGACACGGCTATTAAGCAGCACTGTGTATAAAATGATGACGCAGATTCTAAGCAGAGCGCAAAAATGGGAACATATTTTTGAAGGAAACCAAAGTGCAGTTCCTCCTGTTCATTTCTGCCGCCATAAATCCAGATAACAGCAATACTAAGATCCAGTCTTGACTGTATGAACTTCTTGTAACATATGTTCAGTCTGTCATACGAGTAAAAATGCTAACTCTTCTGCTGGCGCATGGTACATGCTCCTCCGCCTCACGCGATACATCGTAGCCACTCGCTTGCAACGACAGAGTTTTAAGCATATATCAAGCACTGCGACCCGCCACGGTGGTCTTGTGGTTATGGTGCTCGATTGCTGACCCGAAGGCACGGAGAAAGAAGTATTTGAGGAGGAGAATCTCTCGGCCGCGGCAGCGCGCGAGGGCGGCGCGATAGCGTCACGGCGGAATGCGGTTACGCCGAAGCACGACAGATGACGCTTTCGGCCTGTTGCCATTAAAGTCCCTGAAACTTCGTAAAGTAGCGACACTTTCCTCCTCCGCTCGCGTTCCTCCTCGTTCTCCTCTCCTTCACACTCTTTTCGAGCATGGCGCCACCTACCTTGCTCTTGCGTAGCAGACGACGCTTCGCAAAAGGAGCGCGCGCTTGCCAGGCGGCGCCCTTTAATCATTCGCACTAGCCGTCTAGCTCCTTGTATCCTTTTTTTTTAAATTATATGTTGTTTAGGAGATGTTAGGACACGTTTGTAAAGGACATGTGTGATGTTGAACGTTAATGTCCCGCTCTACATGAAGCCTTCTGAAACCTATACGTTGTACACGTCGTCCTCGCGAGGCGAATTCGCCACGCATACCAATGACGCACTGAGGCTGCCAGTACGCACTAGAGGTAGCCGTTCCGAAGTATCGGTTGGGCAAATATAGTTAACGCCGCTATACGTGCCTGTACCTTGTAGCACTGTACACTGCAATACAAAAAGGCGTATTTGAGACATCTCTTTCCCACAAAACAATATCCAGCATCTGGCTCACTTGTTTTGTTCTTTTTCACCAAATCTCTGCGCTCGCTATTTCCTGTTAACTGTTTAGCAACCTCACAAAAAGGGCGTGCTATGGGGCGTATTTCTGTCCCGAAACAATAACCATCAATCTCACGTGTCTTTCCTTGCATTATCGCCGGGCGCGCCTCACTTCCAGGTCACGAATGGAGTGCGTGTTAATAAAAAGCATCCTTGATGGGAAAGTGCTGAGCGCCGAGTTTTCAAGAAAGGAAGCGCAAACTAGCCAGAGGACGGTTATTGGTGAGGGGCAAGAAGACTCCACAAAAGGTGCGGACAGTTTTTACAGTGACACATGGGCAATGGGTGTTGGCTATATTAAGAGTGGCGACTATTATTTATTTAGAAAATAACCGTCAGTGCAAGCAGCAGCTCGGAGCTTCAATGAAAGAAGAATGCGCGAGAAGGCGTACATCATTTTCAGTCGATACATTTAGACAGCGTTGGTTGATTCGTTAAGAGAATAGACGCATCAACCATAGTGCGCATGTGTGCCTCGTAGACGTACTTGACATACGAACTATACTCGCTGCTCAATGGACGAGCAAGCGAACGAATAAACTAGCCTGCCACCGTAACGTTTCCTTCGCGAGAGCTCCACTCGCGGATATTAATATCATTTGGGGTTTTACGTCCCACTACCACGATATGATTATGAGAGACGCCGTAGTGGAGGGCTCTTGAAATTTTGACCATCTGATGTTCTTTAACGAACACTGAAATCGCACGGCACACAGGCTTCAAGCTATTCGCCTCCATCGAAATGTGACCGCCGCGGTCGGTCGCGACCTTCGGGTCAGTAGCCGAGCACCGCAACCTCTGCTCCACCGCGGCGGAAAGCCACTCGCGGATATAAACCTCCTCACGAAACGCACGTAAACCTTCGCGCTAAATAACACGTGCACGTGAGGTTCCTAAACGATCAATGCACCCTGCGACTCGGTTGGACACGCACGCTTTGCCTACCTACCTTCTATCGCAAGTCCACCGGCGGATCTGTCGGCGTCAAAGAGCCAGAGAAAGCTATTTGCTTCGGGGAAAAAAAACAAAAAAAAACGAGCACGCAACCAAAGCAGAGAGTACCACACCTAATGTTAGCTTTCACACGGCAACTTTGTTTCTTTAAGAGAACTGCGCCGAATCTCTGAAGTTTCGCAACCACATTTTCGAAAAAGAAACTTAGTACAGACCCCACAGAAGCAGCAATAAAACGTGTGAGGAATAGCGACGTACTGCCCAATTAACTGAGACGTGTCTACGGCGTTATAGCACGCAGTGATTTGCGCGAACCTCGACGAGTACTTATAGTGAGAGGATAGCAACTTACATCGCATAGTCGCGTCGAAAACGTGGACCGAAAGTTCTATCTTCCTATTCGGTGTAACCAAGCCTTCCTTCGCAACTCGTTGCGCTTCCCGGACGGTATCATAAACAGCTTTTTGCCTTCACTTGATTTGTTTCGGCATCCGAAAGCGCAGCAGAAGCCCATGGCAACCAACCGTGACGTCGGTCTTGTGTGCAAGGTATCTCAGAGCACAACTACAGCACAACGCACGCGGAATGCAAAGCGCGTATCCATAAAACACATGCGCTGGGAACCAGCGAACCCGCGCTTCGAGAGCGAAGATGGCGGTCGCGAGCGACTGTAAACAAACGAACGCTACGAGCGGTCCCACGTGACGGCATGTTGGCCAATGCCGACGCGGCGTCAGGCTCGGAGAGGGCAGAGGAGGGAGAAAAGAGAGGAGGCGCGCTTTCATGCACGTATGTCGCTACTTTACGAAGTTTTAGGGACTTTAGTTGCCATCAGAGCCATATATACCCTTCGGGAGAGTTTGGCGATTGTTTCATCTCGCCGCTCTCCAAGCTCCGCCCCAGCACCGCCCTCCTCTCGTGACGTAAACCCTCTCTCCTCGCCGGCGGCGGCGGGCGGCAGTGGCGGCAGTGGCGACAGCGCGTCGCGGAGTTCGGCGCTGCCGCGACGGAGAGACGCCGGCGCGCCGCACTTGCACGATCGCTGAGGAGCGCGCGTAGGTTACGAAGCTCTTGTGCGAAGACGCGCGTATTCATGGCGACTGCTCCTCGCATTCAAGCGTGAATTTGTTGCGTGCGATGGGCTGCTGTTGCGCGGTTGGCTGTTCAAACAGCAGCGCGCAGGGTTTCCGCCTTTTTAGGCTTCCGAAGGAAAAGAAGCGACGACGCCTTTGGATCAGAAACATCAGACGCAGCAAATGGACCCCGACCGACTGCTCCGTACTATGCGAGATACGTACTTGAGTATTTAGCTTGAATATTGCTGGTATTATAAACAGCGTACCATTAACACAAACTTATTATTTGTTGTGCAATGGGGCCCTTTCAGGCGCACAAACTTTAAAAATAATTTTGTCACGCTGAAAAAAAGGAGCTTTATGGCTCGCGTTGCGATCGTTTAGGCAGATTGAAATTTTGCAGCGATCACGCTATAAGTGTCAAGCGTTGTTGCGTTTACGTAGTTTATCGCGCGTTCTGAGCACGAGCTTGGAACGTTACCGTGATGTTGTGAGGGATTTATTTCGATATCGCAGGTTAGTGGCGCCGCGCGTCAGCTGCTGCGGTTACCTGGCATGTGTTGTACGTTACGTGGTCTGCGTTTCTGTGGCTGTCAGCCTATGGTGTCATTTACCGCTGTGTTGCTGCTTGTGTACTTGCTACCAGTTTCACGTTTAATTCGCGCATGTAAATTAATCTGCGCCTCTGTGCTAAGCGAATGTGCCTTGCGCTTTTTAGTCATGCACGTATAGTGCACAATGTCTGTCCTGGTGCAGGAAGCTCTTCTACTATAGCAAGGGGCCCTCATGTGCTCGATGAAATTTCGTGATTAGGAAGTATGGAGCGCGAAGAAGTTGAGCAGAAAAATGATTTTTTTAAAGTAGACCAACAGGATGTCCGCTATCAGACTAGCCGAACGAGGTATTGGTTTCATTTAACACGCGCCTACTGGGGATCCTGCACCTGCTCTGACGAAAACCTTAGATGCCTCAGCAAACGCGAAAATTGACCGCCGGCGTCCGCGGCGTCAACACGAGAGATGTCAAAAATCATCACGTAATGACGAGACCATACGACCAAAGATTGTGACGTCATCATGACGTCGAATAACGTGACTTCACGCGATGACATCAGCACATGACCAGATGTGGTGTAGAAAGATTGCAATGCCCCGATCTTGGAGGCAGTGCAAAACAATGTTAGGTCACAAAGCTTTCGAGGGGGGGGGGCGGCGTGAGGAGCAATACATCAACTGAAGAAGAGGAAAACGGCTTTCGCCTTCGAGTGGTCTTAGGCGAATGTACAAGGGACCCTGTGAGTTTTTTTTTTCTCTCTTATTAGAGAGTCTTAGTGCCGGGGACTCCAAGCCGCTTCCTTATTCACCCTCTTACGTTCCCTTGTACTCTCAGCCGCACCCATGGACTATACAAAGGAACGTAAGGGGCTTACGTACGCAAGGCACTTTGGGATCCTGGCACTAAAATTCTCTAAGAGGGAATTTTAGGGCTCGAGATCACCAAGCCGCTTGTGTACGCCCGCTTTTGCGCTTTTGTGGCCTTAATCCAATTACGTGCGCTGGTATCTCTGTTTCTTTTAAAAGCAGAGTTGTTTAAGCTTGGAGAATCCCCGTTAGTGGCGAATAAAAATTGTCATCATCATGAACCGGCACACTATCCGTCCTCTTCTTTATCTTCTGCTTTGCTGCCAGAACACGCGCACAGACTTTTCCGGGGCGGTATGCAATGATTCTCACGTAACACTTGTCACATGACATGTTCAAAAAATCACACTTGTTATATATGCTCGTCACAGAGTCACATCACGCAATACCAATTTTGGTGTATATCAATCTGGCGGAACGGCCGCCATCGCACCATGAGCGTGGCACGTAAGTCATGCTGTACATGACACGCGTGTTATTATTTTCACATTAACTCCCGTTATTTATATTCGTCACACAGTGATGTCGCGCACTACCAATTTTGGTGTATATCAAGCTAGCGCACCATGAGCGTGACACGTAAGTCATCTTATACATGACACGTGTCATGATTTTCGTAATAACTCCCGTTATTTATGTTCGTCACACAGTCATGTCACGCAATACCAATTTTGGTCTATATCAAATTAACGAAACGGCTGCAAGAGCACCAAGACTGTGGCATGTAAATCGTGCTGTGCATGACATGCATGTCATCATTTTCATGTTATGACCAGTCATTTACGTTTGTCATACAGTCACATTACGCCATACCAATTTTGGTATACACCCCATGAACGAAACGGCCAGGAGAGCACAAATTCGTAGGCGGCTAGATAGGTAGATAGACAGATAGATACGCTCAAAGTCGCAGAAGTTGGCTAAGAAATGCTTCGCATTAAAAAAAAACAAGATAGACGCAAACCCACAGGTCTTCATAGCTCGCAAAGTCACCGATGATCACGATACTCCCTCATGCGAATTCTGAGCGCATGCAGCTTTGTGTTGAGGCAACGCGAACTGTGTTTGAATTTCTGGCTATCCGCATTGGAACATTCGTTACATATTGCCACAGAAACTGCCAGTGCTCGAGTGCTACGCACGCAACTCTGTGCATTGCAGGCGTCATCGACATCCACGTCACGACAAGCGAGACAGTAGCAGCGCACCCACCAGCCCTGCATGCGCACGAGCTCCGACCGAAGGGCGAGCACGCATGAAGGAGGAAGAAAGCGATGTTAGAGGCCAGTGGCTCGCGATATCGACAGAATCCACGTTCGCTGTCTTTCGTCCTCGTTCGCTCTATCGGCTACGCCGACTACGCCAACGGCGATGCCGAACAACGCAGAAACAGACGCCTAAGAGCTGCGCTCTAAAAGCGCAACGCGTATCGTAGAACGTCGTGGACTCGAATCGGCGTGCACAACTCAGTTTCACGATAATTTGGACACGTCTAATTCACTCCATATTCTTCATTAAATTTGTATAACAATGTTCTTGCACAATTTCGCTTTCGCAATTTGTTTAGGAGCGCTAGATTTCACAAATGAACAGCGCGTACATAGCCTCAGCCGTGCGCACGTCGCGCGGAAAGACTATATATGGCGGACGCCGCCGGAGCGGAGGCGTGGCGGTGACATGAACAGCGTCATCGCCGCGCAGCGACGTCACTGCCCCGCCCATTCGCCAGACTCTCCCCATCGACGGCTCTGGTTGCCATCTTTTACATGCTCTTCTATGGGCGCGACGCATAAAAATCGTGATAGCGCCTCATACATTATAAAATTTCTAAGATTTCTGTCTGTAACATCAATAGGTAGATATGACAGATACTTTAGCTGCAGTTACTAATCGATATTGCCGGAATTATAGGCCGTACAGCGCTTGAAGCGAACTGCTAGTAGCGGCCCATGAGCAGACGACGTCTGCCGCCGCATGCACGCGCCCCTCGCTCCTCGCTCGCATTTTCTGCGCGCGCATGCGTAGGTGGCCTTGGGAGGGAAAGTTCCCTTGGCGATTTGCTGGTTTTTTTCTTTCTCTTTAGCGCTCTCAGTGGCTTCCGCGCGTTGCGCCGGCGGAGCCGACTCCTCGATGTTTGCGCGCGCTTTTCACGCCGCGAAAAAGGAGAGTGCTTTGCAGATTTCGACCAGTGCTACTTCAGGATGGGGCGGAAATGTGTCGTGCCGAACTGCAGCAGTGGGTACGCGTCCTGCAAGGAGAAGGTAATCACCTTCGAAGTTCCTAGAGACCCAGTGAGGTTGGAAGCGTGGGCTCGCGCCATACCAAGAAATGACCGACAGCTGACGCCTCGTGACTACGTTTGCGAGAAGCACGTCTCGGAAAGTGACATAGACAGGCGGCGCTATTATGGAGAACTTGGTGGCGAAGTTCTCCTTGACAAACCGAAACGGCCAGTGTTGTTTCGAGACGCCGTGCCCTCAATCTTTCCGCGCGCTGTCCCAGATACTTGTCTGCTGTTCTCAAAAAAAAAAAAAAAAAAAAAAGACAATGTGAAATTTCAAGCACCTAGGGTTTTGTAACGTGCACCTAAATGTAAGCACACGGGCCTTTAGCATTTCGCCTCCATCTAAATGCGGCCGCCGCAACAACCTAAATCTGAATTAATGGCATATAGGGTAAGTCCCATCATTCGTTGAAATAAATTATACCTAACTCGTTGAGTTGACGTTATCAAAAATTATAGATTTCACGTTGTACAAAATATATCACGCTGGTAATTTTCCTGTATGTGACGCCATTTTCTCGTTAATTTACCGCAAAAACTTGGAGTGCGCTTGAGCTTCGCCTTTGAGAGTAGAACGCGATAGCGTAATCGGGCCCTGTGCGCATCGCCTTCTCAATTGCTAGCCTCGCCGACACCGACGCCGACACCGGTATTTCTGCGAAACGGGCTCGTTTTAAAACACATCCATTCGGGCGCGAACGGCGAATCGGTGACGAATGGCCTTGAACCGACGAGCTTCGTCGGAGAGCGCGGTGAGAGGGACGCGCGCATTTTTCCTTCTCCGCTGGCGGACTCTCACGACAGAGGGCGCGGGAGCGCTGTGCCCGATTTCGTGACTTTATTAGGGCGCCCGAGCGAGCGCAGTTTCGCCTCCTCAAGAATTCTTGCTCCGTGCCCGAAGGTCACGAGTTAGCATCCCGGCCGCGGCGGCTGCATTTTCGATGGAGGCGAAAATACTGGAGGCCCGTGTACTTAGATATATGTACACGTAAAAGAACCCCAGGTGGCCGAAATATCCGGAGCCCTCCACAACGGCGTCTCTCAAATCATATCGTGGTCTTGGGACGCAAAAGCCCCCAAATTAATAATATTATCAACAAGCGCTGCGACTTGTAACTGAGCCTACAGAATACGACTTTACAACATCAGCAGCCTCCTTTGCATATACCTACGCATTTCTATAAGCTCGCCCCTGATCACATCCGATGCCTATTAATTTGCAGCGCAGGTAGGAGACTACTTCTCGCGTTCGTGTGTTCGCCGCCCATCCTTTTACCATTCTATGTTATCCGCACATCCACCACAAGCGCTGTTCGTGCCTGTGATGTTCGCCTCAGGAAACAGCATATCTTCTCGTTCGCCCCAATTTATGCACATATCGTAAGTGATGTGATTTACGCTGTGTTCTTCGTGGGGTCCGTTGAATATTCCTGTGAATATTTCTATGGAATTCAGTGTCCTTCCTCCACTACATTTGTTTTAAACACGATGGCATTTCTACGAACAACATTCAGTAACCTTGACAGCTACTTGGCAGTGAAGGTCTCCCTATGGGCAATAGGCAGCGAAAGCACAGCATATATTAATGTCCCTTTCGGCTCTGGACTTGACTAATGCAATCGGACCATTGTGCCGGAGTGCCCCTTCGAGTGTTTGTGCTTTTCTCCATGAATGCCTCACGCCAACTACGACTTATACGGCCAAGAATAGGGTAAGCTAAAAATGAAAACGGCTACTTAGGAGAGTGACCTAGAGATATGTTTGCGAAGCCGTTGCTAAGTGCAATGAACTGGGACGGTATGTTTTCGATGGACCTGAAATTTGTCATTCGTGGCAGTTCACATATGGTCACCTGATATTTGCTGGCCTGCTTTTTCAACGACTAACTGCGTTCATCCTCTACGTGAAAATGGACAAGAACTCGGTACTTATAAGACGGTTTGTTAGGAGGAAGGATAGCACCTGTATTCAAGTGCGTTAATTTACAGTAATAATAAGATATTGATTATTATATTTAACAGCTAACCATGCCTGATATTAATAAAATACTAGTGCGTATTTCATAAAAAGTGATGATTTTGTGATATATGGAACCTTATCTCTGCATAACATGAAATATTAGTAATATCTGGGGTTTAGCGTCCCAAAACCACGATATGATTTTGAGAGACGCCGTAGTGGAGCGCTCCGGAAATTTCGACCACCTAGGGTTCCTACGTTTAAGTACACGGGCCTCAAACATTTTCGCCGCCATCGAAAATGCAACCGCCGCGGCCGGGATTCGATCCCGCGACCTTCGGGTCAGCAGTCGAGGGCCATAACCACTAGACTACCGTGGCGGGGCTTCTGCATAACATACCAGTAAGCACATGTGGGATTACAACCACGTACATGAACAGATCTGCACCCACGCACTCCGCCTACCAGCTTCATTTATCTTCAGAAAAAATACAGCTTTATGTGGCCTTTTATATGCAGCTCTCTGTCAAGAGCAGAGTTGCCAGTTACGCTTATAATAAGCGGATTTGGGCTTATTTTTTTCGCCAAGTTGCTTGTAGAATTTTCCAGTCGCCTGCCGCGTTTTTTGGGCTTATTTGAATTTTTTCCAGCAAATATAGTTATTTTAGTGATTGTCACGTTCACCAAAAGCGCGTTTGTCGATGACTTCGAGTAGCTGAGTGTTGAAGTCAAACATAGGTTGGGGGAATCAACAAGTAACTTTAATCGTGTACTGGCAAACGTGCCTTCAACCGAATGGAGACTGCACTGGAGACAATGGTAAAAAGTATAAGTACGTGGTTTCGTTCGTAATTCCGCATATTTTTGCTGTACAAAATAATAAAATGATTTTGTCAACTCCCCTTCGCATTTGAGTGATATTTTTGAGCGCGCACCGCCACGGGCGGATCCCGTGGCGGTGCGCGCCAAGGACGCACGCTTCGCAGCGGCGTCCTTGGCGCGCACCGTACGGGATCCGCCCGGCGCCACGCTCGCTTGGCGGCAGCCTCTCGAGCTCGCACCGCGGGATCCTGCCGACGTGCACGAGCCGCAGCGGCCTTCTGCACCCGGCGCTCCTCATCGTCCATGGTCCGCCAAGCGCGATCCGACACGTACGGCGACGATTCAGGAGAATGAGAGATAACGGGCGCGCCGGCGCAGCCCCGCGCAGCAGCCAATTGGAGAGCAGCGGCACCTCCAAGGCCATCTAGTGTCCAATCACCCAATCGCCATATTGCACACATCTCTGTGGGACAGCGCCACCTAGGAAACTAGACGAGAAATGACGATGACGACACAGAATGCGTACAGTGCCATCTAGTATATCGTCACCCAACTGCAGTTTGCATGCATCTCTATGGGACAGCGCCATGTATGATAAGGGAGGCGCTACTGGGTACGCCGGAGGGACGAGGGATTGCCATAGACCATAAGGAGCTTCGCCCCTAAAACAGCGCGAATCACAGGACAAAAGTATACAGACGGACCGAGCACTCGGCCCGTCTCTGTCCTTTTGTCCTGTGCTTCGCGCTGTTTTTCGTTTTCTATGAACATGTACCCACCGGCCCAAATAAGCGCTTTAGTGAGATTCACCTCTTTTATAAAGTAAGTTTACATCTCCAACAACAACAACAACAAAAAAAGAACACCGAAGCTTATAAAGAACGATATTTGGGGACCAACTTGGATGCTTCAGCCGGGGTAAGAGTAGGTGCTTTTGAAAGAGCAATGTGAAATGAAAGCACAGAACACTGCTGCTGCCTTACTTGCACACCTCAACCACTTCTTCAATTCGGAAGAATTGACTAATTGATGTGAACGTTGGTTACTTTGCAGGCATTCGCGGTGTATCGATCAGGTACTGAATACGAGAGGTTACAACTAGCAAATCTTCAGCGCATGTGCACACTGCGACAAACAAACCCACACGAATGAAAAAAGAAAATAGCATGATATCAGCATCGGCGTGGACGCTCTTAATACTTGCAGTAGGTCGTCAACATGTACTTGGGTGAGTACGACAGGGCTGTTGCGTATCAACAGCCATTCTTCCCGCTTATTGTACTCGATCTTACTTGTTGTTAATGAAAACAGGGCGTTTACCTCGATTTTACTTTGACACATTTTGTTTTAGCTTTCACGCCATAGTATGGAAGGAATATCTACTTCTATGCCAGATCGTGATTAAGCAGTTATGTTGGCTGCAGCTACGTTCATATACATATCTATAGCAAGTGTAAAATAGCTCTAGTAAAAAAATAAAAATAAACATGAATTCAGGACAATAGACGTTACAACGACCGGTGCTTTTGAGCTAGGAAAATCCATTAATGCCGTTCGTTCATTCATCGCCCGAAATACGGAGCCTGCAGGATAAAGTTTGCGGTCACGTTCGTCGGAGGAATTTGCTCATCAATCGTTATAGTGCTGAAGCGTTGTGGTCTGTTTCTGCAAGGTAAAGCACGATGTGTGTTGCGATTCAACACATTTTAATGCCGAATAAAAGTTAAACATTCTCCACTAAATCTACCATAGGGACTAAGAACGAAGAAAGGTGTGTGACCACACTTGTTGTTATTCAATAGCTACGTAAATAGCGGGGAAGAGAAACAAACACAAGGGATAGTCATTGTCGGTTCATTGTCATTGTGTCTCTTCCTCGCTGTTTAAAAAAGAACGCGTTACTAAGAACGAGTTCGCCTCTAAGAACTGTAGTGCATCTCTTGCAATGGGTCACCTTGCCTTGATAGTTTCTGAAAGCTGCGCGTGCGTCATTTCACACAGCACGTGGGAAATGCGTAGCTTTAACATTTCTAATTATCTGCGAAACTCTTTGCTAGCTATGGTTACCTATGCCTACTTGGGCCGCAATGTGAATAGCGGTATCATGGAAACATGTACGCATATGATTAATTAATTACCGCCTACTTCAGTAATTTAACAATTGTCTAGAGCTGCCTGGACTAAAGGTGTACAGCTTTGTGTGACGATGCCCGGGGCCTTGGACACGCGCTCGTAGTCAGAAAAAAACAATATAGATGTTATACATAGCAATGCAATGCACCTGGCACAGATTTCCAGCTATAGTAACACCATTAATATAATAATAATTGTTGAGGTTTAACGTCTCAAAACTAAGATATGATTATGAGGGACGCCGTAGTGGAGGGCTCCGGAAATTTACATTAAGAACTTAATGTTAAGGTGTCAGTAACGTTAAAATAAGCCAAAAAATTGAGCTGATTCAATGCTTAGTGCATTTAAAGGACTTGGAGGACGCTTGAACCTCGCCTTCACGAGCAGAACGCGATAGCGTAATCGGGCCCCGTGCGCATCGCCTTTTCAATTGCTAGCCTGGATTCGCTTCTCGGTGGACACCTAAACCATGCCACAAGGAAAGGAACGTTTGTGCGAGTAACAGTGGTCCTTTCGGACTATCCTAGAATGCCTACTGCAAAAACAGTTGCGAAGAGCCCACTAAGACACAATTCTTCCTTTTACGAGTTGACCAGGTATCCACTACGGGTCCGTAAGCCAACGCGCGCACCTACGCAGCTGCACACGTTGTTGGTTGTTGATAATGATAGTTAATTATGCCTGTGTGTTTTCTAATTGATCGGCCTTTCAACCAAGCACTCGTCGCGCAAATCACATGTATTTTTTGATGCCTGGCGTGATTCTACGTTTTTGCCGCGCAATATTATTTGTGTTAATAGACAGTTTTAGCTGAGCGTCTTCAGTTTTTGACAAGCGCGTCTTTCGAGGCGTGGTGAGCACGGCTGCAAACCGATGGCGAAACCAAATGGACGAACCTTCACGCTCCGCTCAATTGACTTCACAAGCGGAGCGAGAGATGCGTTCTACGCTTCGCTGCTCACACGATCGTTCTGCGCACGCACACTACAGTTCCTTCTACGCGTTTATGTGTAAATCGCTAGCATACGTAGGGCTTACCGGAGCGGATCGCAAACGTTCAGCTAAAGTGTCTATTGACCGTCCTTGCACTACATACCATTGATATAGTGTTTTTTTGTTGTTTTTTTTCAAAGCAATTTCGAGCACGGGCGTGACTCTGTGGTAGAACACCTGCTTGCCAGGCACAACTTCTGGGTTCGATTTCCGCTCGAAGATATTTTATTATTTCTTTATTTTCATTTATTTCGAATTTTGCACTCACGGACAACGCTGATTTTTCACTCACAACCAACGATGCCGACACCGACACCGGAATTTCTGCGAAACCAGCTCTTTAACGCTGTCGTGTTAATAACGTTAGATACTAAATACACGAAAGAAAACAATTATTAAGAAATCTTGAACAACGTTTAGTGGGTTGAATCCCATAGAGACGGTTCGACGGCGGTGAACGATATACGATTAGGGAGAACGAAACGTAATTTATTATTTTTAATTCTACGCCTTTATCACCACTAGCAATTCGCTATTGCTAAAAAAGATTTCCAGGCCGCGCCAACAACACTTGTCGGGCACGCGACGTCATAAAATTGTGAAAACTAACCAAGTCCAAGCGACAGTTATACAATAAGTAACACATTATTATGCCGAACAGAACTGTATTTTTTTGAAGAGTCCGGAGAATGACCTGTTTCCGAGGGGATAGAAGATGAATGCTGGCCGAGTATAACCTAGTGCTAGCCATTGTAGATGCGTGTGAGAAGGTATCTATTCGCATATAGTATTTTATGCTGTTCTATAGCGTTGTAGAACCCTTAAGGAACGTATACAACACCGCTTTGCAAGCTGTCTATCGATGAGGATACGGTTTATACTACACGCGCCCTGTTAAAGCCGGCGCTGTCGTGAAGCGGCTCCTATAAGGTCATCAAGAGGAAGCGGACCAGTTACAGATGTCTGCCCAGCCCGTTATCACCCGGTGATGTGTTTTCACTCCGCTATCCCGGCCTAACTGAAATCCTTTCCATTACGGCGCAATCCCCCGATCTTGCGAGCCGTTGACATAAGGAAAACGCGTCAAAGCACGTAACGTTGTTCGTTTTGTATCTAAACAAAACGAACCTTCAGAACTGTATTTTTAATTCGAAACATTTAGAGTGAATACTTACAAACTAGCTCAGCTCTCTGTGTTTGATTGAGTTGTTCACAAATTGTTACGGGCGCCCGGCCACACTTGCATTGGTTGCTACGTAAATTAGACGTCGGGGGGTCGGAAGAAACTCACGATAGCATGACCTGATGTAGCGCCTGACGTAGCAGAGTTGTCGCGCTTTGTGCGCGCTGGGCGCGATCAGTTTCAGTTACACCCTTGAAATTCGATTATGAATATCTCGAACTACGTGCGAAAGCTAAATAACGAGTTTTTGTTAATTAGTAGTGTCAGCTTCAATTTAGCTGCGGAGAAGTATTTCAGCCTCGACCTAGAGTTCATGTGCGAAAACGACAGCAGCCTGATTGTCAATAGATTTTTATTTTAAAAATCTGTATTGCCTAAAAAAACACCCTGTATGTCTTATAAATCACACACACACGTAGGATCTAATGATACCAACACTGACCAAGCCAAGCGATTGTAGTACATCATGGACGGGCCTGTCCTTGTCATGAATCATTTGTCAATCACGTGTCTCAACTTAAATTGCGATTTTGTCATTTATCTGCAGAGTCCTAACGCACTTAAAAATGCTACAGGCGTAATCGCGGGCACGATAGAGGCCACACTGCAAAAAGGGCTGATCGGGGAGGCCAAGCCCAATGTGTCTTGGTTGTCTGGTCTACCGCTGTATATATGGCGCTGGGCAGGCGACGCGTCTTTTGCAACATGCATGTTGGATGATCGTCGAGTCTCCAAAGCGCTTCTTATATCTGACAGTTTGCAGCTTTTTTTTTATAAGGCATGAAATTGATTTGAGCTATTTGTATAATCACGGTGAGATTACAGAGGGTCGCATACGTCACAGTAGGTAAATGCTACGTGCAGCTAGCAACCTTGACACAGCGGTCGTTACGATGAAAACGATCGTTGTACTTCAGGCTGTATTTCTTCAGGTCTAGAAGGTAAGGTAGCGCTTGACAAAGTCCACGCACACCCTCGATCCTGGCAGATAACGACTGAACTTTTGTAAACAAACTTTTACTTAACTTGGTAAAGCAGTTACAATTGTCGAATAATTCACTTCTTCGGTTACACACTTCGGTTACATAGTACGGTTACATAGTCCTAGCTGTAAAAAAGCAGTGGCGTGCGACAAGCCGCTGCACTCAGCTCCACTCAAGTAAGCATATGCCCTGCCACATTCTGGTGTCCTAGCTGCGCAGTGTTCTGAGCGATGAAGTGCGTTTGTCTAGATGACGGCGAAAGATGCAGTTTCGTTTTGGAATTTAGAGTAGCGGATGAGCAACACAGTATTGTTAGTATGACATTAATTATTCATATGGAGGTTAACGTTTCTGACGCTGTCCGAACTTTGGTCAATTAGGTTTAGAGCAAAAAGTTAGCCACTACCGTCAGGTAAGGAAGGTTACTTTGTAATTACGCCAGACACCATGTTTTCAGAAAAAGCTTTGTGAACAATTGCAAAGAAGTGTCAGAATAAAAATCAAGCCGTCCGTAGTTAAGCAACGCGTTGTCGACCTCCTGTCAAGACAGTCTTGATACGACTGTTTCTAATGTCAAGAAGCCAAAGTCGCTCACCTTGAAACTGTCTTTGTCGACAAGAAGTCATGAGAGATTCAGTTTCGAGCAATCATATCGGAGAATGGGACATGATGATTCGTTGTAGCTGGTTACCTGGTGAACTGCCTAGCTTCACTGAGATATTTAGACCCTTTTCATATGTTAGTAAGGCGATGATTGGGCTAGTTGGTTCATGTCGAAGTCTTGATTATGCGCTATTTTATGAAAACACTACCGACGAAGAAGACGTAGAGACGAACAGAAGTAGACGAGACAAAGCACAACTTTCAACTGATTTATTTCATGCGTTGTTCAAATATATATCGAGTATAAGGGACACGTCAGAGTGATAAAACAGACATACCCTCGCCTACACGTCATCCACCCTTCGCATTTTCACTACAAGGTTTACTTGCACATTTGCACGTCAATTGTGGTTGTGGTGCTGGCTATCTAATTTTACAAGAAAGCAATAAACACTACATATTTACTCTACTATACAGGCGTCATATCAGTTTAATTATGTGTGTTCCAGTGTGGCTACGCCTTTATAGTAGTCTAAGGAATACATTTGTATTCCTATGATTCAGCAAGCTATAATAAAGCGTTGCTCAAGCCCTGAGAAATACATTAACAAAAGCTACGCATGATATTCACATCATTGCACAGTAAAGTGCACTTCATTTCGATAATACTGACGTATGTGCTCTAAACGTGAGCGCTGACGTTACGTCACACCGTAAGTTACCCTTAAACACCAGTGTTGTCGAAGTGCCTGGTAAGCTTACGATGTGCACACAGCTACTACACTTACGAAAACACGTCTATCCACCTCGTAACGCTTCGCTCACAGCCATAAAATACAGCATAAAAGTACTTGCTGACTGCATCGTATGAAACCGATTCCCCCAAGGCGAGGGATCTGCCGAATTTTTTTAGAGGACAGCGCTTCAGTTGTTCAGAATCGTCGGCCAGGCTGCTGTCGGGATTTGCAGCTCCGTGAAACTTGAAATCGCCATCTGCGTTGGTCAGGTAGAGTGTTTCCAAGTCAGTACACCGGCAAAGCCCGACGTACACAAGCTTTTGGGGCTGCTTTTCGTCATAGTCGCAGACCACGCTGCCATAAGTGGCACCCTAGGATTTGTGTACTGTCATTGCACCGGCTTGGCTTCACCGGGTATCGCTGCCGTCTCACAAATTCTTCCTTCATCCGATTCAATGTTACTGTGACAACTCTCGGTTTAATGGGAACCCAGTCGGCTTCAGTGATGTGACTGCGGCGTCTAGCGTTGTCGGCAGCTGCCCTAGCTTTCACGGCAGCAATTTTCCGGTTCCGGGTGCGTCAAACTTTATCCAAGAATCTTTAGGAAATCCACGTCACGTTTCCACTCGCACAACTTTAGCACACCGACCGACACTTCCTTTAGTCCCTGTGCTGTTTGCGCAATTAAACACTTTGGATCATGAACCAACATGCCAATTGTCAGCCGTTCCGACCGAGCCGTTGACAACAAGCCCGTCCAGGATGTCAGTGTTGGTAGTGAGCACATAGGGACGGCCTATGGACAGTTCGGTCTTGGTCGGCATGTTACCCAGCTCTGTCCCGGTCATGGTCGAGATATTCAATGGCATGCGAAGCCAGTCTTTCGTTTGCACTCTCGCAGTTCGTCTTGGGCTAGAATTTCTCTGGTACCGGCGTCGCTCTGTGCAAGTTCCGCGTTGTACTTATTGACCGACTCGTAGTAGTATAAACATACTGCGACCGGCGCCAGTCGAGTAGCATGTTCAGTTGAAACGAAGCGACTTTCTTCCACTTCGTTTAAACGAGGCAGGGACGCTGGTTGGAGTAGTAGAGTTTGGGTAGTGGAGGCATACTGCGTCCGGAGCCAGTTGAGTGGCATGTTCAGTCGTAACGAAGCGCTTCCTTCCACTTCGTTCAAGCGAGGCAGGGACGCTGGTTTAGGTGGGTACACAAAGCTATTGTTGGTGCTGAGTTGCGGTAACTTCCCTTGAAGAAGTGAGACACGGCAAGCCCTACACAACTTTAGTTCGGCTTGATCGTTAGCGTAGGGGAAGGTTTCGCAAAGCACTTGCAAGGCCACAGTTCGCTGTTCAAATTTACCCCCAGAATTCATTGTAGTCAAGTTCACAACCAATCACACTCGGTCACAGACGCGGAAGCTGCGCGCGAACTCTATGCCTAGGAAGTCGCCCTGGAATGAGCCATTTGCACCGCCGTTGTCTCGTCGGGCTCGGCGTTGGGCGCTCTCGATGGCTCACACGGTGGGCTCGCTTTCTCGGCGGCGCTTATTACTCAAACGCCGCTGCTGGCTTCCCCTAGATCGAAACTCGGGTGATGATGATGGTGATGATGATGATGATGTGCCTCTATATATGGCTCATACCCACACTGGGGGATTGGCCAAGAATTGTTGATATTGTCAAGACGTTTATTAACGGGCACTCAGCGACGGCGCACGGCAGCGACAGTCAAAGCGGGGCCGACTCTCTGCACGAGGGGCGTGCTCTCAGAGAAGAGAACGACCCACTGGAAGGCGCTCGACAGGACGACCCATTACTGAGTAGGAATGCTTCGCTACAATTTCCCCGGCTACGAAAAGGGAGCCGCCTGGCGACCTAGCAACTTGTCCACTATGAGCGCGTCATGGTAGGGCTTCAGGCGCGCCACGTTGACAATGTCGCGCCCTCGACGGCACATGTCCAAAGATGGGTCGGTGGGTCGATGAGGTAGGTTCACCGGGGGATGTGCGTTCGACGACACGGTAGGGGCCTTCGTATTTGGGCAGTAGTTTGGAAGAGAGGCCAGGTGCAGTGGTAGGGACCGAGAGCCATACGAGCGCTCCAGGAAGGAACGTGGACGCAGAACTGGTGGTGTCACCGCGAATTCTTTTCTGCCGCTCTTGGCTATTCGTAGTAAAAGGTCTTGGAGGAGCTCGCGACACTCCTCAGCAAGTCTGGCTGTGGCAGAAATAGGCGCAACATTCAGATCGATCCGGCTTGTAGGGAAGGATTAGTGTCAATGGTGTGCGACGGGTGCCTGCCATACAATAAGAAAAATGGTGAGAAACCAGTAGTGCTCTGAGGAGCGGTATTGTAGGCGTACGTGACGAAGGGGCAGAATGAGTATCCCAATTCGTGTGGTCGGCGGCGACGTACATCGAGAGCATGTCGCCTAGCGTGCGGTTGAAGCGTTCGGGTGAGCCATTCGTCTGCGGGTGGTAAGCAGTAGTTTTGCGGTGAACAACGTTGCACTCTTTGAGAATAGCTTCGACGACTTCCGACAAGAAGACACGGCCTCGATCACTGAGCAGCTCCTGGGGTGGACCGTGACGCAGCATGAATCGGTGGAGCAGGAAGGAGGCCACATCGCTCGCTGTAGCCGCAGGGAGGGCAGCAGTTTCAGCGTATCGCGTGAGGGTGGTCTACAGCGGACGATTGCCCAGCGGTTACCAGCGGACGTCAGGGGAAGTGGCCCATATAACTCGATGCCAACGCGCCCAAACGGGTCGGTCAGGGCAAGGTAGAGGTTGCAGACCTGCTGGCGACAGGTGCTTTGAGTTGAATTTTTGCGGCGCCTGACAATCGATGCAGGAGCGAACGACTTCTCCACGTAGCGGTACATCCCTCGCCAAAAGTAACGTTGGCGAATGCGGTGGTAGGTTTTCGATATCCCAGGGTGTGCACACTGCGGATCAGAGTGGAACGACTCGCATATGTCATAACGCAGGACTGCGGGGTATTATAGTAGCCACTGGCGGCCGTCGCCGTTGTAATTGCGTCGGTGGAGCAGGTCGTCGCGAACGGCGAAATGGTGGGCTTGACGACGCAAAAAGCGAGTGGATGGGGTGGCCGATGGATCAGTCAGCAAGTCTATCAGTGAGGCAATCCATTGATCCTTGCGCTGCTCGGTAGCGATGGTGTGAATATCGATGGAAAGAAACGACAAAGTGAGACGCTGAGTTGTGGGCATTGTCGTCAGGCAAGGGAGAGCGCGACAGGGCGTCGGCGTCAGCATGCTGACGTCCGTTGCGGTACAGCACGCGGATGTCGTAGTCTTGCAGGCGAAGTGCCCACGGGCAAGACGGCCTGAGGGATCCTTCAATGACGACAACCAGCACAGTGCATGATGGTCGGTCACGACATTAAACGGGCGACCATACAAATAAGGTCGGAACTTTGTAAGGGCCCAAATGATTGCCAGGCATTCTTTCTCCGTGACGGTGTAGTTGGTCTCGGCTTTAGTAAGCGTACGACTTGCATATGCGACAAACATATTCCGGGAACCAGGTTTGCGCTGCGCAAGGACAGCACCGAGGCCAACACCGCTGGCGTCCGTGTGTACCTCTGTAGGGGCCGTAGGGGCGTAGTGGCGTAGAATGGGAGGAGACGTCAACAACGACGGAGCTTTGCGAAAGCGTCGTCGCACTCTGACGACCACGAATTGAGGGGCCCGTTACTTCCAAGGAGCTTCGTCAGCGGTGATATGATAGTCGCGAAGTTTCGGATGAAGCGCCGACAGTAGGAGCATAGTCTACGAAACTGCGCAGTTCTTTGACGGACGTAGGTTTGGGGAACTCTGTCACGGCACGAAGCTGGCTGGGATCTGGGAGGATGCCGTCCTTGGACACCACGTATCCTAGTATCGTCAGCTGCCGTGCTGCAAATCGGCACTTCTTGAGATTCAGTGTAGCCCGGCGTCGCTCAAGCGCGTCAAAACCTGCCGGAGGCGTTGAAGGTGTGTTGAGAAGTCCGGGGCGAAAAACGACGACCGTCGTCGAGGGTAGCATAGGCACGTGTGCCATTTCAAGTTGCGCAGAACAGGTATCCATCATGCGCTCAAAGGATCGCAGGCGCATTGCACGCCCAAACGGCATGACGTTGAATTCGTACAAGCCGTCGGGTGTGTGACCAAACGCGGTCTTCGGTCGAGCGTCATCAGCCAGGGGACTTGCCAGTACCCTGAGCGCAAATCGAGCGATGAAAAGACACCTGCTCCTTGCAGGCTGTCAATGGCATCGTCTATTCGAGGTAGGGGATAGACGTCCTTACGGGTGATCTTATTGAGTCGTCGGTAGTCCCACAGAACCGCACAGAGCCGTCCTTCTTCGCAACGAGAACGACAGGAGACGCCCACGGGCTGTTTGAGGGTCGAATAACCATCGCGGCGAAGCATGTCTTCGACTTGCTCGGTAATTACACGGACGCTCTGTTGGCGACACGCGATTATGGACGTTGCCGCAGTGGTGGTTGGGCGCAGTGTCGATGCGATGCGTGACAGCAGACGTGCGGCCGAGAGAAGTTTGCGCTACATCGAACGAAGAACGAAATTCTTCCAAACAGGCATAGAAGCTGGGAACGCTCGACCGACGTAAGGGTTCAGCAATCGAGGAACCAAATAAATCAGCGGGTGGACGAATCAGATGTGGAAAACAGCACTGAGCGAATGGGAGTTGGCGCCGAGTTGCGTGTCACCAGGTGCGTCCATAACTTGTGCGTCTTCGAGGGCTTCAGCTCCGCCGAGGACATTCCCCTCGCACCAACCTAACAATGTACGGGGATGGGTCGTAACAAAAAATGTCGGTGTCGCCTGAATGACTTGCACGGTCGCAAATGGCACCAACAAGCCTTTTCTAGTGAAGACGACGGTCAGATGGAGAGAAGGAGTGCAACGGCGTCGGTGAGTCCAGTGCAGCAGACTGACACAGCCGTTGACGAGTTTGCAGAAGTGTGGTGTCGTCTTTGACGAGTACCTTGGTCGCAGCCGGTGTACGTCCGCCTGCGCCAAATCTGCGAAGGGTTGAGAGCTCTATTTCGGCTGGTGCGCAACGAATTACGGCGCTCGTGACGGGCGAGAAAATCCCATCCCAGGATGACGTCGTGAGAGCATGAGGAAATTATGATGAATTCGACGGCGTACAGAGCGTCCTGAATCACGACACGGGCTGTGCACCGCTGTCGGGTGAATACTGTGAGCGCTGCTGTACGGAGGGAGAGCCCGGAAAGTGGCCGTCGTCACCTTTCGTAGTAGTCGGCTAAATTTAGCGTCCCATAACGGAAACGGCAGCTCCAGGATCTACAAGGGCCGATGTGCGCACACCATCTACAAACACGTCTACTACGTTTGATGGGCTTTGCTGAGGGCTTTGGCTGTTCGATTAAGCGTCGCAGCCCTTGCTCTTGGACTGCGACGACTAGTTTTCCTGGTCTCGTGCGACCGGACGAGGCCGCATCGGTGACAGTGAGCGGCGTCGTGGGGACGGTGAACGACGGGTAGATGGACCTGGGCGTGACGTCGGTGACATTGGCGGCAGCGGGTCATAATACGGGCGGCCTGGACTGGTTGGTGACGGCTAATCCGACTCGAGGCGGCTGCACGCGGTTGCAATAGCGGGCTACGTGGCCGGCGCAACCGCACGCAAAGCAGATCGGGCGGTTGTCGGCAGTGCGCCATCGGTTTGCCGAGCTAGGTCCCATCCACGTGGCAGGACGCGAGGGACGGGGCGGCTGCTGATATGACGACTGCATGGTGGGCTGCAGTCGGGGCGTAGGGATGATGTCGGCGTACGCAGCCGGCACACTCGCTTCGAAGGCCTGAGGCCTGGTGACGGCTCCAGCGTATGTTAGCGGGGGCACCACAGGGAGCGCTGGGGGCGGCCTGGCTGCAACTTGGGCGTAACTGAGCGGCGCAGACGCAGGAGGGGGCTGGTGGTATTCCGGCATAACCTCCGCGATTTCCTGCTCAATAGCCCGGCGTAGGGAGGCAGCAGTGTGGTCGACGACTGTACAACATCCTGCGGGTGAGAGAAGGCCAGTAAGGAGAACTGGCGGGCAATTTCCTCCCGGACGAATGACTTGATTCGGCGAGTAAGACGGAGTGGTCCGACACGGCCGACAAGCCAGCGAGATCGGCGTCGCGTGGTGGAGGTCGACGCGTCATCAGCCGCTGCCGGCGTAGCTCCTCGTAACTTTGGCACAGCGTGATGACCTCTGCCACAGTGCGAGGGTTTTTGGCGAGTAGCATGGTGAAGGCATCGTCGTCGATGCCTTTCATGATGTTCCGGATCTTGTCGGCTTCAGACATGGTTGCGTTGGCTTTCTTGCACAAGTCGAGCACGTCTTCAATGTAGCTCGTGAAAGACTCGCCGGACTGCTGGGCTCGTTCACGTAACCGCTGTTCGGCTTGCAGCTTGCGAACGGCAGGGCGGCCAAAGACGTCGATGATGGCGGTCTTGAAAGCGGACCACGTAGCGAATCGGATGCGTGGTTGTTATACCATAGACTTGCCACACCCGCGAGGTAGAAACGAGGTTGCTCAGTTTGCCTGCCTCGTCCCATTATTAGGGACGCTCACACGCTCGTAGATCGCGAGCCAGTCCTCGACGTCGGCGCCATCCGCGCCGGTGAAGATAGGAGGGTCGCGGATGCGGGGGACACCCGGACATGGCGTCGGTGCAAGAGGAGGCGTTTGCTGGGCGGCGTCTTGAGTCATGGTAGCAGGCACGGTACGGGATCGAAGCTCCAAGGGCATCGAATGCGGACCGCAGTTGTTTAAAGGGCACAGCACTCTCCACCAAATTGTCAAGACGTTTATTAACGGGCACTCAGCGACGGCGCACGGCAGCGACAGTCAAAGCGGGGCCGACTCTCTGCACGAGGGGCGTGCTCTCAGAGAAGAGAACGACCCACTGGAAGGCGCTCGACAGGACGACCCATTACTGAGTAGGAATGCTTCGCTACAATATGAAGTTTTAAAGCTATATCTAATGATTTAACACAAAATACAACCAAACATATAAAAGAACGAGTGCAATAATTATTTGTACATTCAGCCCAGACTTCCCACACTAACTAAAAATTAGAATAATGAAATGAATGTTTTACCGAACGTCTTATTCTTTTTTATTTATTTTTTGGGGGGGATCCTCGGCACGACGTCTTCTTTTCTCAGCTTAAACCTCGGTGCGGTGTTCTGTGTTGGCTGGACATAGCCGATCACATTATAGCCGGACGACACGACGACTTTCCCGGTAAGCCGCATCTTCTTCGGGCCTCCGGACTGTCTTCGGTCTTCCCATGGCGGAATTACTGAATTCCACGCCAGAAAAATCGGCGCATGTGTTGTGGGAGCGAAGCATATGAAGAAGAGGGCGAATAGGAAGAAGAGGATGCAGACAGCCTGTTCACGATGATGGTGATTCCTGTTCGCACACCGGCACAACGAAAAGCTTAAACAGCTCCGCTGTTAAAAATATCGATATTCAGTGTGCCTTCATTTTTGTCCTCAACACTTCTGCGTGATAGAAAACAGGCTTGTAAATGAGTGACGAAGACATTCCAAAAGTTATTTAACACGAAAGTGTTTTTTGCCGGGGTACACCAAGACATCCCTCATGTATTACCGTCACAGATATGTCTTTGGTAAAACGCACTTTGGCGAATGACAAAGAAAAAAAATTCCGCCCCGGGAGTCGAACCCACGACCTCTCTGTCCGCGACCATACGTTCCCGGCGCTCTAACCACTACACTACGGACGCTTTTCTTTCCTTTCTTTATTGCACTACACTACGGACGCACATGCACGAAACCTCACAAACGCGCCTTGCATCTCCCACACATTCTCTCTCGCACAGTGCTCTTGCTTGGCGGGGCGGGGTGGTGCCGCCGTCTGAGAGCGGTGAAGGGAAGTACTGCGTCATGACACTAACGAGCGCTGATAGGGAGCGATTCTGCGACGACGCAGTTAAGGCATCTCGATGCCAGCGAGGAACGCTAGCCGCGCTAGCATCATGGTGTCGCCCTACGCAGTTACGTGTTTTGCCTTTGACGTCGTGTTAGCGTGTGACGGCTCGTTGCCAGAGTAGTGCCGGTTCCACATGCGCCAACGGTCTTTCTCCGCCGCCTACTGATTCGAGTGCGACAGCACAGAATAATAAAACTGCTGCAGTAAGCGCCGCAGGAAGGCAACGATGTGGACGGGCGAATGTCGCGCCTTGGTGGAACGAGACACACGCCAGCCGCAAGCGCAACGCCTTAGCGCCTTCGCGGCTCAAGCTACGAATTTCTGCCTCCCGTGTTCCTGAAGCGCAGATGTGAAGCGCATATCGTACCGTTTCTCTCTTCAGTTGACGACGCTTCGAAGGAATGCATGCCAAGTACCAGAGTTTTAAGGCGAAAGTCTCACATGCTTCATCAAACATGAAATTGACCGTCGGGGTCCCGCGTCGGCGACATCAACGCGAGTGATGCAAAAAGTTATCATGACGTCACACATCGCCAAAAATTGCGACATCATGACGTCCCATAATGCGGCATCACATGATGATGTCATCGCATGGCATTGTCGCTTGATCAAACGTACGCCAATCACGGAGGCAGCGAAAAACAAGGTGAAGTGCAGAAAGCTTGCAATGCCTCCGTTCTTAGAGGCAGCGGAAAGCCACATTTGGTGCAGAAAGCTTTCGGAAGGGGCGTGGGAGGATGAGTACATCGGCTGAGAAGAAAAAGAAGTATATGGGGTGCAGAAAGCTTGAGGAGGGGGGCGCGGGGGATCAATACATCGACGGAGAAGAAAAGGAAAATTGCTTTGACGTTCGAGTCCTGTGAGGCGATTAGATACGGGACTCTGAGTTTTTATTATGTGCTTGTTGATTCCATCTTTACGCGGGGCTCGCGATATACTGTGTCCAGGTATACGTTAACAACTTTAGCTACCACAACGGTTAAATAATGATCATGGGCATTAGTCGTCGCTATGGAGGTGTTCCACTAGGCGTCAACGTGGTTACATCCACGTAAAACGGCGGCATAGCTGCGAAACACCAATAGACATTGTGCAAGCTCTCACATATCAATACACAATAAACGATGAACTACTTCTGTGAAGAAATGTTTCCCTTTCGTGTTATACCGATTCCTATGACAGAGGGATCAGTCATGTTTTTTATGCGTTGTCAGCTTGTCGGGTAACGTATTTTACTCTCACTATTACAGATCAGAAGGCAATGGCGGCGGCTCAGTTCAAAACGACCAGCAAGCACCGACTGACCAACCAAAGGAAACGTAAGCGTTTACATCGAATGAACAGGAAAACAGAAGTATTGTATCAGCCTTTTGAAGTGAAGTGAAAGTGAGAAAAATAGCGTTAACTGAGTTAGTAAAAATAATTTCTGTTAGTATAAAAAGCCATTCTTACCATAAGCGATGGAAAAATTAAATGCGAATGGCTCGCCGCTTCTTCAGATATTATGACAGCGTTTGCTGCAGTGAACTTAGGTAACCCACCTTCATTTTCGAAAAGAGCCAATGCTGGTAGTTCACAATTTATAATAAATCTTAGTGCTCCGGGATAGTCGAAGAACGAAAATATACTTAAAGGGGTGGTGCTATCAAATTTCGAGGCTATAACAAGCCTGTTGTGGGTTTCCTCTGTATGCAAGGACACTCCACACGAAGGGTCGGAGACAGCAAACGTTTAGAATATATTTTAATTCACTTCCAAAGTGTACCTAAATGCCCATTCTCCCGATCAAAACCCATCGCTAGCGCGCCAACACTGACGTAGATCTGTAGGATGGACAACGAAAGTTGTAGTGACGTCACACCAGATCTGCTGTAGTGACGTGAGTGACCTGCGGACCTCCGCCACCTCCGCAACGTACGTACCGGCTGTAGTGAACTAGAATATATTATAGTTCACTATAGTACCGGCAAAGCATCGGTTGCTACATCACTCGCCGAGTTTCGATCGTTTTCTGGCTAAGTGCGTCACAGCCTTGTGTGGTCACGTGACCACGCCTCCTACACTTCTACGTCACTGCCCAACCTCGGCGCCCAGAAACCGAAAGTTGTCCACGTCAAAAGGCGATATTAAATTATTTAGCGAGAATACATGAATCTTGGTACGTGCATCGTTGTTCCTGGAGCTATAGGAAACGCTTACAGCAAAGAACGCGCAAGCCACAAACATGGTGGCACCACCCCTTTAAGAGCCCGTGAAGCTACACTGACATGCAGGCTCTGCGTCGTAGACGTAAAATGAAGAAAAGCAAACTTTGTCGATTTGGTTTGTTATAAGGAACCTCTTTCTGGTATTTTGCTACAATCTCATTTGACCAAGAGTACTTCTCAACATAGGTTTCGTATGAACATCCGAAACCTATATACGGCTTCACCGAAAGAACTCACTGCCACACGCAGTACCACGTCTTCACAGACACAGTAGGCATTTTTTACGATTCTGTTTTGTTCTGTTCTAACTGTTTTGCTGTGGAGAGGTTGAGGTCCATATTGCCTCGGCTACTCCATATCACGAATTTTTACGATTCATCTTGCATGTAATTATTGTTTGATAAGAAACGCGCGGTAGCGCAGATAGAACCTCCCACGATTAGCGCGTGTTCCGCAGCCTCTGTGGCCCCACGCTGCCTCCTGGATTTACGATATGGCCAGTTTCGCTTAAATTCACGTCAGTGTTGCTTTGTGTTTAGTGCCCACTGTTGTGAGGAAGCCGCCCACTTACGGCAAAAACCGCTTGATGAGTTCACAAAAACGTTTTCTGTCTTCATTGGAGCGGGCTCCACAGGTTCATTTTAATTTAACGCTTCTTTTGCCTCAGCATTATGTCATGGTCTTTGTGGCAATTGTGGAAGGAAAGTATACCAATGCTAGCCTGCAAGTTTCGATGCGGATTCCGACGACACTTCATGTGTTCTACCATGTGCAAAAATTTTGGAGAGTGCAATATCTTCAAGACAATGCTGTAATAAAATTAATGGAGACATGTTCATTACACAAGGGAAACCGGGAAGTAAGTTTCACACAGAAACAACCCATGTTGCCTTACGTATGCAAGCATATACTTTGTTTGATGCGACAGTAACCTTCGCATGCTTTCACTGGAGAGCTGCATCATGGGAAACGGTGCGCTCATGAGTAATACGACATGGATCAATTGTACAGAGGCGTTCTTCGTATCCTGTTTAAACATTTCAGAAACTTTGCAGAACATAATGCACAGAAGGGTTGAAAATACTAACCTGCACTTATTGCGCCAGCGTGTTACGGCTCGTTTACGATTAATTTCACGCCAACGTCCCAGATATTGTGCTCAACTCTCTCCGATTCTGTTCTAAAAAGATGTGGGGAATCACTTTAGTGCACTGTTGGCCCTCGCAAAGGTTTTAAGAGGAAAACGTTTTCCTGTCTCTTACGGTGCTTTGAATGTTGCCGCAGAGGGCAAAATCAAGAAGCATTTAGTAACAGCGCAAGTAACGGGAAAAACACACTGAGACGGACGAAGCGCTATCAATCACGGTTTATTTTTTTTCACACAGCAACATATAACGTTTCTTTTTTGAAAGAGTTTTTAGAAGAAAGGAGAAGAATGCCGCCAGGCAATTTTTACGAATCAGGTGACTGATTTTACGAATCACAGTGACTATGCTTAAGGTGTGCAATTTCGTTACACACTAACGACAATGAGAAAACACTCACGCACATGTCCAATTTTCTTCCGATGCCGAAGGCTTCAAAGATTTCGCACGATTGTCGCCATGGCGCCTCAGTATCATACGTTTATTGTAGAAGGCTTAGCAACCGCACTGAGAGCTGTATGCGGCTAGGTGACTACCAGTGTGACTGTCCATCGAATTTTGGCGCTCACCTGTACAGCGACAGGAGCTCATTGCTCCGATGATCGTCTGTCGCACCTGCCAGACATCGTTTCCGTCAACGAGGAGCGGGTCTCCGTGCTGCATCAAGAGTGTCCCGCCGCTGACGTAGCAACATTCGATATTTGAAGCACCTGGCAAGACTCGCTTCAGAAAGGTCACGCCCCGTCTTTCTAAACTTTCAGTAGGTACGTGTATCCGCCCGAGGCACCTCACTTACCGAACTAAACACGCTTACGGAACGGCTGGTACCTTCCCGGACACCGTTTATGCCTATTTGGCGGCCTCTTCACAATAACGACCAATACGTCATACGCCGTGTAGTCGCTCGAAACACTGAGGAAGACAAAACCATTCTGCTTAACCTAAAGAGATATTCTACGGGCAATGCACAAATGGTTAGCACTCACTCACTAGCGCCTTGCCCGCGTTTCCGCAGTGAAACGTCACTGTAACTTTTTACACCTTCAGACACGACAAAAATTCACGCCACTTGCTGCTCCTAGTTTCTGTTATGGGATTTAACGTCATGTTAAATTTGCTTTTTGTCTCTCGGACATCACCCAGTATTCTGCTCCAAACAGCAGTGTCCTGATTAGCATTAGCGGGAGAATCGCCCAAATACAGCTTTCCGGCTGAGGGCCATACTCCACTCTAGAGGAAAAGATCCCCATAGGGTCCTCGTAGTAACACCTCTGCTCGCAAGAACACCGCCATGACTGTCCACTGCGAACGTTGCCGGTTGAGATGGATGAGAGCGGATGAGACGTAGCAGGTTCCTGAGACGGTTAGATTTGACAGCATTGAGTTTTATTAAACCGACCTAAGCCAGGCAGCTGTGTTTTGCTGTGTTCCGCTCTGTGCAGACGTGTTCGCGTAGTGTTGTCCGTGCCCGACGCATCGCGTACTCTGTTGGAATGTCCAGTGGTGTATGCATGGTTTTCAGCACACGCGAATGACCAATAATGTCTAAGTGATAGGGCTTCTCCAGGTAAGTTTGCTATTACGAGCGTCACTCGACAGAGTCGGAGCTCAGCGTAGAGAGCATAGGACACGGCCTCGCGGTGCCTCGACTAGCAAAACGTGACACCTTGCAGGCCTTTCGACTCGGTGCAGTGAGAACATTAGCCAGAAGAATATAACGGGTGCGCGGAGCAGTGGCGAGTGGTAGTGTACAGGGCGAGTTGGTTGGTACTCATTGTAACTGCAGTGCAACAAGACATCAACACAAGGCGTAGAAGCACATAGGACACTACACCTGTTTTGTGTACTTCTCTACCTTGTGTTTCCTGCTGAGCTGTTCTTACAATCTATACATTACGTTGGGCCAAGCGCGATCGTTCGTTTAAATTAGTTAAGGGGGTCATGAACAATAGCTCAGGCTTGGTAAGAAAACACATCCTGCGGAAAGCACATACTGCTACGGAAATCTTAGCCAAATCTTGCAGTCGTGGGCGGCAGGGAGAGTTAAGAAGCGGAGCACGAACTTGCTATTTTCTCATGCGCTCTCTTTTAAACAGTGACCTGTGATCATTCTTCGGAGCTGCCGGCGCCTTCTGCTCGGTTATGCCAACCTAAGTCAACGTTTTATCCCTAAATTGACCCCCTAAGATACCCTAGATTGTACGAAAAATCCCTAGATTGACATTTATATGCGAAACATTTCTTAGCGAACCTTTATCTATCTATCTATCTATCTATCTATCTATCTATCTATCTATCTATATCTATCTATCTATCTATCTATCTATCTATCTTCTATCTATCTATCTATCTATCATCTATCTATCTATCTATCTATCTACTCTATCTATCTATCTATCTATCTATCTATCTATCTATCTATCTATCTATCTATCTATCTATCTATCTATCTATCTATCTATCTATCTATCTATCTATCTATCTATCTATCTATCTATCTATCTATCTATCTATCTATCTATCTATCTATCTATCTATCTATCTATCTATCTATCTAGCTAGGTGGCTATTCACCTACGTCAGGGCGCTACTTGTAATATACCAAAATTGCCATAGCAGGGGATCAGCGTGTGACGCACACAATTCTCTGATCATGACATGAATAACGCAAAACGCCTGTCGCGTACGTCATGAAACCCTTTCACTCAGTCACGTGTGGCACAAACTCGCATACCACAGTTCATATTATGTGGATATGTGCCACAGGTGATTTGCAGTCTCGATGAGGAGGAGGAGGGGTTGAGGAAAGGAAAAGGCGCAACTTCTGCAACCCTAATTGGGAGCACGGCTCAGCGCCAGTCTCGATCGACACAGTGACCGCGAACATAACACATTGAAACGCAATGCAAGTGAGGGAGCTGAAGGCAGAACTCCTCTGGAAGACGCTCGACTGTCATCCACTCGTCCACGTGGCCCGCCAGAATGACGCAGTGTTCTCTTGATTTCTTATGAAGCTGGGCCATGGCCTCCTGCTGACTGAGTATGACGTCAGATTCATTGAGAGCCGCTTTGTGACACTTGAAGAAGCCGCCGCTAAGTGCCCTGACGGCATCCGGCTATACTACAGCAACGCGGACGTCGACCGCTATAACACACGTTGCCTCGACGCTGCAGCCAACGTGTTATGTCATCCCGCATGCGATAACATAACTGGCTATAAGAACGAGCAAGTACTCAGGGATGCTCCGACCAAGGTGGCCAAAATGAACGCAAGCGAATGGAAACATGGGCACCTTGTGGTACATCGAGCGTGACGAAGACGGCAACCTCGTGCGACAGTAGCCTGCACGAGGTTGCCGAGGTGTTGACGGCAGGCATTGTCGTCCCAGCCAGGACGAAGCACATCACTGCCGCACACCCCTCAATAGAATACAAATAGGTGCCCGTGGTAATGCGAACCACCAACACCAGGATATACGCCAGAAAAACATGTCGTGTAAGAGGACACAGTTTCCTCTAGCGCAAGCAAACGCCATTACTATATATAAGTCACAAAGAGCCACATACTCCCAGATAGTCTACGGATACCATAAGCGCCCACCACTGAAGTAGGTCTACGTAGCACTTTCTAGGGCTACCAAGCATGGACTGCCTATACTTCACCAACACAAAAGGTGAGGTCAGGTTCTGATATGTCGCCGGCTCTATCGACAGACATTCTGTCGACGACATCACCGAGCTAGCAAACAGAACTCTAGACACTGTCTTGAACCGGGCTACAACCTTCATTCGATGCCACAGCCACAACAATCACCTCACGATCGCCGTTCTCAATGTACAGTCGAGCGCAATTTGAAGGTTATCGCTCGAGCATCGACCGGCCCAGCGTACAAGGGTCCTAGCGGCACGTTTCGAAAGAGTGAAAATCAAGACTACGCAATCTTCTCTCCCTCGTTAGCTGTTCCATGATACGACAATCACCCCTACGACAAACCCTGCACCCTTTCTCTCTATTTAAGCTTTCCATTCGTTGCGATCAAGCGTAGGCTTCGTTGTCTCTAATCGCCGTGGACGATAACGAAATTCATGGGAAAAATATGGTGAAGCTGGCACTTGGCACTGCTTCATTTGAACGACTTGCTATGTTGCACAAAATATATCGCGTATTCATAAAAAAAGAAATGCAAATGCGCCTCTTTCAGACAGGAGTGGTGGCAGCTTAAGGAACAGCAAAAAGAGTGAGGGAAGCTTGCCTGATACCTCCCTATCCTCGAAAGAGGATTCTGGGCCGTGGCGCTGTTGCAGTTCTTGGCCGACGCTCGCGCGATTACCTTCATATCGCGCTCGACTGTACATTCTGTGCACGAGCACGTCCACGTGCACAACCTCGAAAAAGACGCTCTGCTCATAGAAATTGGTGTGTTAGCACTTTCTCAAACCTGGCGCGATGAGCCCACTCTGTCGTCCACAGCAAGCTTGCGGCTTCATTGCAGATCCGGAGGCGTGGGCACATATAAGAACACGCCGATGCGCAACTTCAGCGTAGGCCGCATCTCACTTTGCCGGGTGCCAGACGCAGAACACACGCAGGCAAGCACCGGAATCGGCGAGGTCTGCGTTGCGCACATCAGTTACAATAACAAAGACACTCCGCTCGCTGCTATCTACCTGCGAACTCTCAAGAACCCCGTCCACACATGCACGCGGGTTCGTGAAGCTTGCGTGCGCTCTCCATCATAACGGACAAGAATAAGCACTGTATATCAGTTTACTGCATCTAGTGTTGTTAATACACATGTTGCTGTGGGCATCGTTACGCAACTGTAAACAACTGGTTACATAACACATGTGCGACTCATCAACATATGTGTGTGCGTATACCAATTGCACATACATTTAGCGTCATTTCGTAACGTTTCACTCAATGTAAAAATTACGCCACAGTCACCTTCCTGCCGCATGCTTCGCATAACATCCATTCCCACGGTACGTGGGATCTGCCGAATTTTTTTAGTGTAGTCATTCAGGATAGTTCAATAACAGATGGCATGCTATTGACCAACTGACTGCTAAATCAAGAGCGGCGCTTGGACCAGCTGCGCTTCTTGGCAGGGGGTGCTGCCACGTGCGGGCGCCGTGCACCGTAGTCCTCTAACACTACACAGTATCCCCACTCGCACACAGGAATCACAACTGGAGAGAGCGATCGCGTTTCATGACGCGCGCGCAAGGCCAAGACGGGCGTTGACGTAACTACTGTCCCCGTGCCATTCCTCACTTTGTAGCTTCCAGCGCGCCAGTCGGGACGAGAGAAGAGGGAAAGCGCTTAATTCGTGCGAAAAACCCCTGTAACTCCGCTAGCTCGAGAAACCTTGCGACAATCGATTCGAGAGGCAATATAAACTCTGTTCCTCTGTTGGTTCACGACCCCTTTATGGGGTCGTGAAAGGGGTCGTGAAATGGTTCACGACCCCTTTAGGCTCCTAATAATGCTCTATTTAGTTAATATTTTGATATTTCTTTCTTCGTGTCATTTGCTGTTCAAGCGTATAATGTGACAGTTATTCGCGTTCACTAAACTGCCGAAAAGCAAGAGATACAAACACACTGAGAAGTTTTATTGCTTCTCTCCAAACAGCACTGCATCAAATTCTGAAAGTAGGTAATTGCATAGAAAATATAATGTTAGTACAAGAATATCCACGAATAAAATTTTTACATCTATGGGGTGTCACCTCTGTTCAACGTATTAGTAGTCGAAGTCTCAAAGGAAGGGCTTCCCGTGAAAACTAATAATGTTCAGGGTTCTGTACGCCTCACGTTAAGTATTAAAGCGACCCTACAACACTTTTCGAAGTGGTCATCGAATGGTTTCATTAAAAGAGCGTGTTGCCTCACGAATTGGCTGACGAAAAAATATTTAGAATCCGTGGATTACGAGCGGAGTTACAGGGATTTGTCCCACGCTTTAAGCAGTTTCTCTCTCCTTTCGTATCAGCGAGCGCGCTGAAAGCTATGCAAGGGGAGGAGGATGACAAGGGGCAAGAAGATGCGTCCGTTCGTCAGCGCACGTCATGACCTTCAGCACTTCCTTTTCGTTTTATTTTCTTCAAACGCGCGGCATACTTTCAGTGTGCTCTAGCGAGCGCGTGGGCAAGTGGCGGCATCCCGCGGCGGCTGCGGTAAGCATGCAGCTCACGATGCTGAAATCAGCCAATGGCCGTGGACTTAGGGTTTCCGGCGTGGTCATTTGGGTTTATGGCATCATTTGTCGAAAGAAGAGGGAGCGATTTCTAGCTGACTTTGAGAATTCGTTGTAAATTCCAGGCCGCGTGCTGCGCTATAATGTTTCGCTCGCGTGTTCTTTTCTGACCGTGCTGTAAAAAGGTTGCAGGGCCCCTTTAAGACGGCAGCCGTAAGATGGAAATAAAAGGAATCGCAGGGTTCCTTTTGCACTCATCTATGACTACTCAAATGCAACATCCATCAGGTGCGATTATCATCATCATCATCATAATCGTTATCATAATCTTATGATGATGATCATCATGATTTTTGATGTCATTCGTGTTGACGACGACGACTATGCCGACGGTAACTTTTCCCGCTTTATGTGGCATGTAAGGATTTCGCATAAAGTAACGTTACACAACATGAACGTACTCTGATGAGTAACACTCAAGTTTCACGTGAAAGTGAGTCACGTGTAACGTCGAGTTGTAAGTACGAACGAGCGCGGGGTGCTATTCTGGACATTATCAAATTCCGCCATTTTGTCAAATTCTCCCACTAGTGAACTCATCAGAGAGTCCGTAGCGGCCCAGAGGGCTGCTACGGACTCTCTGATTGGCTTAGAACGCTGCCATTGCGAAATTTGACAAGACGGCGGAATTTTACGGTGTCCAGAATAGCACCCCGGGAAGACGAAGCATTGCGATTCACAGGACACACAATCAGGCGCGTTATCGAACTGAGCTGAATATGGTGGCGCCATCTACGCGTAGCAAAGGTGCCTACAAACGTTCCTACTGCGTGAACAAAATTATTTCAACAACCATAGGATATTTCATAAAAAATATTCTTATTGAATACCAAGCACTGTCCGCACGTTTATAATACATGTAAATAAAAATTCTTTATATATGGTGAATACTGCTAGCCTTGCATAACGCTAACCTTAGCCAGTTTGTAAATGATGACCATGGCAACAATGATAACTTCTAAGATGGTGGTGGCTTCGTGGCTGGCGCTCTTTCGACCCAGAATTTCATTTTGTCTGTAGTCAACTCTATGCCATACTCCCCATGCTTCGTACTTCAGCTAACTTGATTTACATTCGACAAAACGCACGAGAGAGGAGGTGCGTCCGTACTGACAAGAGTGATGCTACTTTAGTCATTTTTCAGGGGCTTCATTTTGACTGTTATTGCACCGCCATGTAGAAGCGCTGACGCGAAGTACCGCGCTGAAGTGCTGTGGAAGCGTGACGGCACGGCAGGGCGGAGTCATGATGATGCCTGGCCAGCGCAGGTCAGCGAGGCACGTGCATCCGGGAAGCCCGACACTTTCACGCGTTATGGCGCGCTCTCAAACCGCGCTTTTCGCATTCATGAATCTGATCGCGACGCAAATGAGGGGGTTGCTAAAGACACGACGGATTCGGATAAAAATGCTAAGCAACGATGTGGCAGTGGGTCAGTGGCGTAGCCAGGGGTGGGGGGGGGGGGGCTATCAACCCCCCTCCCCTCGCCCCTTCGAATTTTTCAGTTTTTTATGTGTATGTTGACACGTCTGTATAGATAAAAGAGAATGACGATGGGGAGGTTTTAGAGACTCTGGCTAGTAGGGCAGTAGGTTTCGGAAACAAGGACGAAGAAGACGTTTTGCTGTACAGCTGCTTTCGAACACGCTGCCTCGCTGTTGCAAGTTGTTCTTGTCCTTTGTTCGCGTTGAACCGCGACACTAGTGGAGGTGCTGGACCGCAACTCTGCCTGATGCTCCACACTCCCACTGGGAGCCGTTCATCCAGCCCGGATGCACCTATCGCAACTCCCGTGTATCGCTTCAGTCGTCGGCTGCGACGCCTCACTCCAGAGCTCACCCCCTCGCAGGAACCCGCCCCAAGGCGCCGCTTACCCCTACCAATGGGCAACGTTAGCCCGCAACAGGTACTCCAAGGCAGCGGTTCTCACAACCCATCTCAGGTAACGCTTTTTCAATCACTGGTGCCTGATCGGTTTGGAGGTGGCGCACATGAAGACGTTGAAGACTGGCTTGAGCACTATGAACGTGTTGCCAAGATTAACCAGTGGTCTGCTGAGCAGAAGCTCTGCCGCGCCTATTTCTACCTTGACGACAGCGCTCGTACTTGGTATGAAAACAGAGAAGGCGATATGTCAACATGGAGCGACTTTCAGCAGCAGATGATTGACACCTTTGCCAATGTCGACCGACGGGACCGTGCCCAGCAACTACTACAGTTACGGGTTCAAAAACCCAATGAAACAGTCGCGATGTTCGCCGAGGACATGGCCCGTGTCTTTCGTAGAGCCGACCCGCACACGACTGATGCTAAGAAGTTGCGCTACCTCATGCGCGGCGTAAAATAGCAGTTGTTCCCCGGACTTCTGCGCAACCCGCCAAGCACTGTAGCGGACTTTATCAAGGAAGCTACGGCTATCGAGCGGGTTGCGAATCTGGGCGAAACCACCTCCTCGTGGACAACTCTCCTTAACCACGTACTAACCATCTTAGGGGAGGTCAGTAATACCTCACGCTGAAGCTCAGACCCGGACTTGGGTTTCCAAAATAAAAGTCTTTTCTCTCTCTCTCTCTCTCTCTCTCTCTCTCAATCATACCTTGTTTTGTCATGCAAGAACTAGAAAATTAATCTTTTGTCGGCTCCTCGGTCGATCATCTGTGAAGACTAAGCGTCGTGACGTAAAGGCTAAACAAAAAAAAACACAAAAAAACTTGCAGAGGATCCCTAAGCATATTCTTATGAGATGAGAACATGAAAGCGTTTCTTTTGGCTTAGTTGCTGTAAGAAAAGGGTGCGGCAAAGTGGTGTTGCCGAGTTGAGAGAGGCGCAATTGTGTTTATTGGCATGATTCGGTACAATCAAAGAGGACTCAGCAACAGAATTACTTATACTACCGCCACAGCGTTGTGTGTTGAGTCTTTTAACAAGGCTTGAGATCGGACTAGTTTTTAATTCTTCTCTAGCAAAGAGCGCAGAAGCGGACAGCGGACAAGCATATATATATATATATATATATATATATATATATATCCCCGGTTCAATGTCAGCACTTGTCTTTCTTTCCTTCTTTGTCCGTTGTCCACTCCAGTCGTGATAACAATGATGTTTACGACGATTCAATTGAAGACATATCACTAGGGGTGTGCGAATAGTGAAATTTACGTAATCTCGAATCGAATTCGAATCGAATAGTGCCGAATAGTGGCCAAAGATATCGAATATCGAATCGAATAGTATATTTACACGAAATGTGCACCGCCAATTACGGCAAGACAAAGGAAACATCAGGGACGCTGCGGTGTGCTGATAGCTTCATTACGCACTTGTTCGGGAGTGGCTTTTGTTCCAGCTTTTATGGGCGCGCAGGCATGTTGATAGAAGAGGCGCCCTTTTCAGTCAGCAGCCGCACTCCTCACCTCCTAAATGAGGGGGGTACGGTAGCTAGTTTTCTTTCCCCATGGCCGAGCAGTAAGGCTCATCTAACAACGGTAATGTTGCGCTTCATCGCCATGGGTGCTCCGGGCCCAAAAGTCTTCGGGCGCCCGTTCACAGCAGCGTTTTAACTGCGCGCCGCAACGATGGGAGTTAATGAAATATGTGGTGCGGTGCGGCAGTGGCGACTGCCCAGCGTAAGCAAATTTTTACCTGCAAAGCCAATCACCGAGGGCTTCGCACACCGAAGTCAGGTCGTTTTACGGCGCTTGCGGCATATGCGACCGAGCTACGCAAGAAGTCCGTGCCTTCATTTCGGGAGCGAAGTTGTGAAGGACTTGACAGTTTTCTCATGTGTTTTCTGCGTGCGGAAATCACATAATCTCCTTTAAGATCAACATGCGCTCGCTTTTGAACCAAGTCAGTTATAGTTTAATGAACGGCAAAGGTTAGCGTTAGTTTTTGCTACCCTACCCTAACCAAGTTGCACCATTGGCCTTTGTCGCGTTTTAGATATTCGTCCTGTCGAATTATTCGAAACTTCGAATACTAGCTATTCGAAAGTCGAATCGAATTATTCGATTAGGAACTATTCGATTCGAATTCGAAACTTGAATATTCGCACACCCCTACATATCACACAACGACATCGACGACAGCAGAACTGGCAGCCCTTCGTACGGCGTTACCATTCGTCATTGACCAACCGACACACAAGTGGACTTTTTGCGACTCTAAGGCGGCACTGCAAACTCTACTGTTTGCCTTGTGTCGCGGAACGCACGAACAGCTGGTACTGGAGACTGCAGAGGTAAGACACCACCTAACTGAGAAAGGACATCAAATCACTTTTTAGTGGTTACCTAGTCACAACGGCGTTATCGGCAATGAACGGGCTGATTAAGCTGCCCGGTCAGCCCATACAGAAGACCACGAGTTACTCCTACCGCTTTCTAGAACCGATGCTGTATATACGGAAGCTCCGCTTGCTTGCTCGCCAATGCACCCCGTCACAATGGAATGAGCCGCGCTTTAGGCATGCCAGGTTGCGCTCATTTGACCCAAGTCTTTGAGTCCCATCGAGGCTTCACCGAGTAAACGCTACCCTTTTGTGTAGACTATGGTTGGGTGTTGCGTTTACCAACGCCTACGTGCTCCGCATTGGGATGGTCGACACCGCTGCCTGTGACCACTGCGGCAGCGAAGAAACAATCGTACATCTATTTTGCGACTGCCACAGTATACGGTGCACAGCGACTATCCCTTTTCAACGCGCTCAACAAGTTGGATGACCGACCTCTGTTGGAAGAAAGAGTTCTACGCCATCGACAGGGCATAGCGTCGCAGAAGAAGGCCCTGCAAGTGCTACTGCGCTTCTTGCGATCGACAGGCCTTCCTGAACGGTTGTAATCAGAACGATCTTCCTGTGTGTGTTCCTTTTTTTCCTGTGTGTGTGTGTGTGTGTGTGTGCGTTTTTGTTATGTTTTCTTTTCTCTCTCTTTCGCTACACCCTCTTTCCGACCCCTATTTCCCCACCCCAGTGCTGGGTAGCAAACCGAATGCTAATATCTGGTTAACCTCCCGGCCTTCCCTTTAGAGACGATAGTCTTTCTTGGGGAACTTAGACGCAGAAATTTTGGTCTGTCTGTCTTTCTGTCACCCGATTCAGCCACCCGGCCAAAGTTTAACCACTTTCTGAACGCCCAGCCATCTTGCACTGGTATCGCCGTTCATACTTGTGAACATTGTCGATCAAAAAGCAAATGCTACGCATACCTGAGGCGCAACATAAATACGTAAGGATAAGGTGGTGCGTTCCTTTACAAGAAATTACATAGAAACGTAATCCTAAAGACCCTAGTGTTTCTTGCGCTGCGCTGAAAGTGACAGTGTATTTTTGGGCTGCACTGCAAATGCGACGCGAGGAGCGAGATGCTGCGATTCAACATAGAGGAGGAGGGCTCATGTAGTACGGCCAGCAGAGACTATTGTGTTTCGACGACATTTGCAGCCAAGCACGCAGATACGCGGCCAATTTTTTTTCATCTCTCTCTCTCTTGTGGTCCGAGTGGTAGGTAGTAGGTTTAGGCATGCATCACATCTCGCACCATGTATGAGATGTTGGTGAAGTCGATGCACGTACTTCTCGGCATAAAAAAAATAACGCGTTCAGCGATACGAGAGCGCTTTTGTTAAGTTATCAATCGTGGTGCATGTAGTCACAACTTACAAACAGTTGCGCGCTTATGTTGCGTTGAATATGATGGGATATACAAACATGGCATTTGTTTATTTTGGTGCGTTTGCGTTATCAGGTTGAATTTACTTAAAAGCGTACTCAATAAGCGTGACATTACGCGGCCATATTCACCTCCAACATGAAGTACGCATAACGTCTGTTTTCGAATTTCTCTGAACACATTCGCTTATTTCCAGCGTCAACACATCCGTGGGATGTGCAGACTTAAGTCTGAATTACGTTTATATTGTGTAATGCGTCAGACTACTGATCACTCATTTCTTAAAATCAATTACTAACCGCCGAATATGTTCACCCCCCTTAGGCCAGACGGGACGTTGCCTTTGTTTCTGACGCCTTACATAGAACTTTGTGACTATGAAACTGCAAAGAATCTGAGCAAAGTGGATTTTTTTCAATATATAGCTAACGTATCAGCGTATTCTGGCTTGATCACGGTGAACAAGACGTATAACAGCAGCTTATTCTTCCTTTTCCTCATCGCAGAGGTAAATGCTTTTCAATGTTTACGCCACTCACGAGACAATTTCTTTTTGCATTACTTCTAATCATTTTGCTATGATCAGAAAGTTATAACGGCAGATGGGGGCGAGCAGCAGTTGAAGTAATGCGAAAGCGGAACGCGCGCCTGCACACACACATACATAATACACATGCCAATGTGAAGCGCCAAGGGTGCCACATTGGCGATTCACTTCCGGTTTTCCCGGCGAAAGCGGTCGAATTTCGTTGCTCCGCAATAATTACCAGAGGCCGCTTTTCCGAAATCTCAAAGCGGCAATGGGTTCTTCGCAGGAAGGACTTAATTCTGCCATTTGACCCGACCAAATGCCTCCACTTATTAAAAAGATAGTTAATTTAATTGCTTTAATTAATGTCGTAACTGAGGTCTTTAGTCATCTTAAGATATGTGCCGCTACAGAACAAGTAGTCATGAAAGTAGCGAGCAAATATTCCATTTCCTACATTTTTTGAGGATTTTTGGACATTTCTTGAAACACCCTGTATCTCTCTCTCTCTCTCTCACACACAAACACACACACACACACACACACACACACACACACACACACACACACACACACACACACACACACACACACACACACACCCACACACACACACACACACACACACACACACACACACACACACACACACACACACACAAGAAAAAGCGCTGACATTCCTTCCTGTTTTTCAAATTTACATTTACCTACCACAAAGGTGATAATTCTCGTTAATTTCGTGGAATCATTTTCTGTTAGCCTTCTCGCCTTAATACTTCTTTCGCACACTAATATACTGCGACTTAACATATTCTGCAGTCATATTCACAGCTACAATAATATTAGCAATACATTTAGTCATATTCCTGAAACAGTAAATTATCACTTAGACTTCATGTAGAATTAACTAAAGATATCAGCCTCATGTAACTTTCCTTGGATTCATCAGTGGTGAAATGAAACTCTTAACGTCACTGTGAGATATAACAGCTAATTGGTTCTAACGTCCACGATATGCCTTTTTAGGGGAATTCAAGTGATGCACCCATTCTGCTATGGACACAGGGCGGCCCTGGACTGTCATCCCTATTTGGTCAGTTTCTGGAAAATGGACCTATCGCCTTCGATGGAAAACCAAATATCTCAATAAGGTCGAATACGCTACAGAAGAACATGAGTGTCCTTTACCTCGACGTGCCCGTCGGAACTGGTTTCAGCTTTACTCAGAACCAGGCCGGTTACTCGACAAGCTTGGAAGACATCACTAAGGACGTCTTAGAGTTTTTACGTCAATTTTTCCAACTTTTCTACGAATACCAAAATAGGGACTTCTACCTCGCTGGAGAATCATATGGAGGTTTGTAGTGAGGCCTCGTTTCTTACAATAATAATTAACCTTGTGTTTAGCATTCCTGTGCAACACTGAGACAATGAGAACGCAACGGGGCGTAGTGCAGAACTTCAGAGCAATTTTGACCGTCCCTGGTTAGTTAATGTGCGCGCAAGTTTGATTACACCAGGGGTCTCAAATTCACCCCAGATAGTGGGCCGCAGGCATGACATTTAGTACCGCAAGGGCGGGGACAGTATAGAAGGGAGGAGCAAGGAGGTTGGGGGGGGGGGGGGGTACTTTGTACAGAAAGTCGGCTAACGTTGCCATTTGAAAGACATCTGCCATACATTATATATGGGTCACTTCTGAAGGGGATTGGGCGCCAGGATTCCAACAAGATATCGATACTGATCTCAAAAATGCCTAAAATCTCGACGCCGATTCTGAAATAGAGTTGTTGTTTCACGGTTATGTCTTAACACATGGTGACCGCAGGGGGTGCCTCATGATAAAAATGCTTTAGACCAGTCATGCCTCTGTAGCTCATGAACGTAATTATGAAGAAAATAAAGAAAATTTGGGTCGAAAACACTCATATGCCGGCCGCGGGCCGCAAGGAAGGGCTCTGCGGGCCGCGTGTTTGAGACCCCTGGACTACACGAACGTTTTACGATTATTTCCCATCAAAATGTAATCGCGGCAACCGTCAGCATACCACAAAATTTCATGCTGAGCAGCCGAATAACAAAGAAGCTCAGACATTGTAGGTAGTTTATTGAGATCTCTACCAAATCCTAAGTAAAATGCGGTAATTGCGGAGTATCCACACACACACACACAGAGCACTGTAGGGCGCTGGCGCGCGTAGGCGATTTCTCTAGTTGTGGTGACAAACAAGTTGCTTCCCGTGCAAAATTGATTGATTTCATTTGTGGTGGCGCTTTCACAAATAGGTTGCGAAAACGGGGTAAATTGCCACGCTCGCGTGCGGGCTTGTGGAAGACACACCATAGAACCGCCGCAAATGTATCCATGGCGCCACGGACCACACATTGCGTGTGCGTGCATGGTAATAGTGACGAATGAAGCGTAACGAAGTTCTATGCACTGCCAAATGCTATGAAACCAGGACTTATTGCCGGTGATCAGCTGGTACTGCATTATCGGCGTAAAATAAACACTACGGCGCACGTCAACAACGGTTTCGCCCCCCCCCCCCCCACTCTCCCATACATTACCAAAATAATCACGTTCTGTTTCCTATAGGATTCGAGGACGTGTGCCCTTAATAGGTCATTGATGCGCATGTAATGAATGTTTCTGGAACGAAATGATTCTTTTAACTTATGATTTCTTGTGTTGTGGCTCTAAAATGTCTTTCTTTGTAAACACCTATACAAGAAGGACTCCAGCAATTGATTTGTCCTTACACTGGACAATTTAATTCCCCCGACGCGTAATTTTTTTAAAGCATGCTCATAGAAATACAAACCCTTCGCTATGCAGCCGCCGTCCTGGCTCTTCATGCCACGGCGGCACTCGACGCTCTGCACTTCCGTATTGTGCAGCTCCCGGGTAACGCATATGTAAGCACATAAGGTGGCCTGCAGTCGCTCACTTCACTGAACAAAGTGTACATAAGAGTGGACGTAGAGAAGACGAATAGCGAAATGTGAATCATAGTGACGGCGATGGGTTAGGCAACTACACGATGTAGCTTTACTAGATTTATTGATTAGCATAGCCGTGAACATTTGCCCAATAATGATGTAAAATGCATGGTGCCACACACACAGCAGTAAGCATGAACCGATCTCATCCGAGCAGTGGCTGTCACAATGCTGCCGTGATGAACATTATCAGAAGTTATCGCCTTGTCTTATGCTTCAACGCGACTCCGAAATAGATATTACGAGATCTTCAATTCTAGGAGCGGGAAAGACGGCGTTCAAGACATTTCGGCTCGCCCGGCCTTTGTACCTGCCAGAAGGCGCATGCAAGAAAGCGCGTGCGGGTCATGTTCTGCCATCCTAAGAGGTCGTGCAGCCACCATGACCGGGCTAACTAGAGGACGTTCGCTCTCAGCTGCCGGCCGCAAAGCATGCACTCCCTTTGTCACTCTCATTATCCTGCACTCCGGGCTTTCTTTCGGACCGTTTTCCGATATATATTTCGAAGAATCGTAGTGAGGAAGGAATAAAGAACAAAACAACACGCTTCTCGTCCCTTCTTGTCGGAAGGCACAATACATCGCTTCAGTAGAAAGAGGAACCCAGAAACAGAAACTGCTCAGCGTACGTACAATAAAGGAATATGAATATCGAAATAGAAGTATATCTAAGTCCTTGGATTGCACAGAAACAAAATTCTTAGAAAATGACGAAAAGCCGAGTCAATTCAGCTATTTTCTTGCAGGAAATTTTTCGTTTTTCGGTAAATCGCCGACTAATTTTAGCGGAAAGTGAAAAAGGAAATTTTTGTAATATGCAGAGAAACTTGTAGTTGTGGAGCTAATGTTACGTATAATGTCAGTGAGCACATTATATGTCATTGATTTACAATAGAACACTGCCAGAGATGGCCTGAGATTCTAAGGTGTAAAATTCGACGTGTACGTCTTGTTTGTGACACGCAAAATCGCTTTCGCCGCATGTAGCCAGCCGAACAAGGACCTTCAGGATCTGTATTTGTTTATTCAGACAGCATTGTTCAAAGACAGAACATTGGAAGGGCATAGAAGACAAGCTCATCAGTGCATAATGATGCACTGATGCCATGGATATCCCTTGTATTAAGCCGTATCAGTTGTTTCTAGAGTTTTTCTAAAGAACATCATTTTTAATGCTCTCTTGTGGAAAGATAAGCCGCCATTTTCGCAAAACCTTCCAGGAAAGAAATTGCCGAAAATAGGACATTTTCGTTCCAAGAAATATGAATGCAGCTACCTATAGTCTAATACAACTTTAGAAGGCAGGAGAAGCCCCGCCCAGACGACCGAAGCGCGGCAGCCGATCGCCTCCGCGACTAAAGAAATAGTCCCGCTGATGCACGCGCTCGTGACGTCAGTCCCGAGTGCGCGCCCATTAGTGCAGGCTTGTATTCATCCGCCTTTGAGGAGGAAATGCCGCTGCCTTCTAAAGTTGTATCCGACTAGAGTGCGTAACATCACTGAGTCAAGTGCACTTATTAAAGCAAGCAGGGTTTCGTGACAGAAAAGTAAGCTAAGTAACAAACGTTATCCTTTTATTACGGATCACTCAGACAGTGTCGAGAGAAAATGAACAACCCTTTTTAATAAATGCCGGCTCAATTATACCTAGGGCTGATGCCGAGCTGCTCACTTAAAGGAACACTAAAGTGAAGCAATAAATCAGTTTAGACTGCTAAATTACACATTGAAAACTCTAGTGTCGTTAATTTCAGCACCATAGGTTTCCGATATATTTCGAAGAATCGTAGTGAGGAAGGAATAAAGAACAAAACAGAACACGCTTCTCGTCCCTTCATGTCGAAAGGGTCAATACATCGTTTCAGTAGGAAGAGGAACCCACAAACAGAAAGTGCTCAGCGTACGTACAATAAGGGAATATGAATATTTAAAAAGAAGTATATCTAAGTTCTTGCACACGAACCATGAGACGAGACGAGAGAATAATTGACAAAAGAATAGCTTTAAAACTACCGGCTAAAATCTCCGAAGGTGACATCCCGAATTTCGAAGTGTTTTTTCGTATTTTGGCCATTTTGGCTCAACGAAATTTCCTGAAACTTGATATATTAAGTTAATGGCCCCCTCAGAAGACAATGTACTTCATTTTTACCGATTAGGGACTGCGTATGCATTAGTGGGCGCCGTCAAAATCTGTGACGTTACGACGACTCATGCGGGAAATTGAAGTTGGTGTCGCCACCACTATTTTCTTTTTGCGCGTTTTTTCGCTTACCAAGCGTCTTCTCGCGGCAAGTGCTGTCTTTTAGTATCGTGAAAGGGTTGTTTACTATTACGAGAATAATTGTTTTCCTCTTTAGTGTTCATTTAACGACTGAACTGCTCAGTATCTCGCGTTGTTACTGCAATGCTGCACCTTGTGGGGTTGGCGACGTAAAAGCTTCTATGAAGAATATACCAGATCTCGGTGGGTGTGTGGGGGTGCTCATACCCCCTATAAACTCGTTTTCGCCTCATAGCGCCCAGGTGTCGTTGTTAACTTTGTCACCATCGAGCGAGAGTTGGCGCTGTGCTCGTGCGGTGGCGCCAGTAGCACCGCCTGGCTAGAGTCCCCAGGTGTGAATGTGTCGTCTAGCAGAATTTGCACAGTCAAGCCCCGCACGCAATTTGTTCCCGGCAAAATCAATGTCTTATATCTCATTCCGTTGTCATGCGGTAAGGTTTATCTGGGGCAAACGGGGCGCTGCCTCAACATTCGCCTGCGTGAGCTCCATATCTCTTTCAAGGGTACGCCGTATTCCCATTTGTAGGCCCACTATGCCGCTTGTGGGTGCTCCCCGGAGTTCTGCCGCACGACCACTGTTTTGGGGCACAATGATTCTCGGATAAGGGAGATAGCTGAAGCATTCTCTATCTGCAAAAATTGCGACACGTGTGTTGCGTTGCTCGAATGCGAGTTGACTTACTTGGATAATACCTAACGATGCTGCAAGCCTGTAGTCTTTTTGTCATGTGCACAGGTTGCGCGGGCATGTTCTGTTCTTTTTCTTCCCTTTTTTTCTGTTTTGTTTGAATAAAGCACTCAGTTGTCAGTCAGCGCTCGTGTTGTTAACTCTTATTCTTGTCTTTCGTCTTTCGCGCTATTTCTAAATGGAATATATAAGGGCACACGTGACCATACATGACGCCGGCATAGGAGGCAAAGTATGACACAATCAATGACAGTGCAGGTAACATAATTGTTTGGTAGGTAGAGCGATCGACGGCTTTTACACACATTTATCCTCTACACTACCTATCCTTTCGGCCTCAAATATTTCACGCGTGAGTTTGCTTCTTTACTCGGGACAATAGTGCATTTCTTATAGATTGGAACGCAGTTCTTTTTCACATGTTGAGCTACACTTCGGTCAGCATTAGAAGTAACACCAGGATCATCAGTGTAATCACACTTTCTGCATTGTACATCTAGGAACCCTGCGCAATTCTCTCTCATATTTCTACAATGTTCCCTGAGGCCATCATTTACGCACCTCCCACTTTGTCCTATATAAGTTTTGCCACATGAAATAATTCGGCAGATCCCACGTACCGTGGGAATCGATGTTATGCGAAGCATGCGCGGGATGGTTACTGTGGCGTAATTTTCACATTGAGCGAAAAGTCACGGAACGACGCTAGAGAAATGTGGAAGTGCTATACGCACACTCATATGTTGAAGTGTCGCATATGTGTTATATAACCAGTTGTTTACAGTTGCGTAACGTTGCCAACAGCAACATGGGTGTTGCCAACACCAGACACCATAAGCTGATATGTAGTGCTTATATTCTTCATTATTGGATAGCACGGATTCAAACAGGACAAAGAAGGGACAGAGATGCACAGGACAGCCGTTACTCGCAACTAAGCTTCATTCAGGAAAGTTTCCCCAGATATACACAGAGCCGAGTGGCACGCGCAGGCACACTGCACGTACGTTACAGTCACAGATACAGTTGTTGTGCTTATACTTGTCGGCTATGACGGACACGCACGCACGTTTCACGAACCCGTGTGTATGTGCAGAAGGGGTTCCTGACAGTTCTTGAACAAGGTCATCATTACCGTGATCAGTGAGCACCAGCAGCTGGACCGGACTTGTTAATCGGATCCTTTTGTGATCGCGGCTATGATGGGTCTAAGTGTAGTGAAGTGCGAGGTAAAGCACAGATGGTGGAAATCCTGGGTGCATCTTACGATGAAATGATCTATGATGCCTCCTCTCCTGGACGTGGCAACGAGGTTTCTTGATGCCCTGTCCACATTGAAGCCGTAGTCCATGCAGTATAAAGACCAGACGTTATTGGGTCTTGATAAGTCAATGCTGAAGTCACTGGTAATGATGAGAGGCCTGGTTCTCTTGGCAGATTTATTGTAGCAAGCATTCATCCCGGTTTTTGCATAATCAACGTGGTCCACGTTGCGGACCACGTGAATGAGTGCATCGTAGTTGAGCGTCTTCCAGGAGTGTTATGGCTGAAGCTTCCTCACTTTGCTTTCGTCCGGCGCGGTGGTGTAGCGATTACGGTGCTCGGCTGCTGACCCGAAGGTCGTGGGTTCGATCCCGGCCGCGGCGGTAGCATTTCGATGGAGGCAAAATACTAGATGCCCGTGTACTGTGCGATCCTGGTGCACGTTAAAGAATACCAGATGGTCAAAATTTCCAGAGCCCTTTGCTACGGCGTCTTTCATAATCATATCGTAGTTTTGGGACACAAAACCCCAACAATTAATAATATTATCACTTTCCTGGCGTATCAGCGTGTCTGTTCGCGGTCACTGTGTTGGTTGAGACTTTCTATCAGCTGTGGCACATACCCGCATAACATGAATTCTGGTATGCGGGTATGTGCCACACGTGACTGAGAGAAAAGGTTTCATCACGTACGCGACAGGTATTTTGCGTTATTTATGTCATGACCAGTGAATGGTGTTCGTCATACACTGATCCCCTGCTGCGCCAATTTTGGTATATTACAAGTTATGGAGACGACCAGGAGAGCGCCCAGACGTAGGCGGCTAGATAGATAGATAGATAGATAGATAGATAGATAGATAGATAGATAGATAGATAGATAGATAGATAGATAGATAGATACGTAGATAGATAGATACGTAGATAGAAACGCCCAAAGTGCCTGAGGTTCGCTAAGAAATGCTTCGCATTTAATAGGTAAGCTGTATACGAGTGATTCCGCACCAATCTACGAACTTCTCTTTATGCTTCTTCTTGCACACTGGATAATGAGGGGTGCTGAGGTTCGTCATTTTCCACAGTTTCTGAAGTTTGTCAGCGGCAGAAGTTTGTCAGGGCAGTTTGTTAGAGGCTTTGGATCACTGCGCACGCTATCGGAGTGGTAGTCACTCTCGCTAGTACAACGCAGCAGCCCTAACAGTCCGAGCTGTGACCCTCTATCTCACAGTTCGCGTTGAGTCGTGACCGCGGCGGGTTTCAGGCCAGTCGAGACAGAGACGAGTCTTTCAACTGAAGGTGTTTATTCACCTCAGATATATTATCTGCCAATTGCAACAAACACAGTACCACATCCAATTAACACAAAAACACCCCAGTGGCGCAGCGTTCCGCACTACTGGGAGAAACAACAATTAACAAATAGCAAGCACACGTCGAGTGACTGATAACTGTTCAGCTCACCTCGCGCGGCTTTTGCACTCCGGTTCGGGGCGATAGTTCACACTCTATGGCCGGAGCGCTGCAAGGGTTGATGGCGGCGGTGGTGCTCCCAGCTTGGCTGAATGCGGCCAGTCACACCTCCCAAGAAGGAAAACGCGTGGACCCCCTGAGAAAGCGACGCGTGTTCTCGGGTTGAGAGGAGGAATCTTCCCAAAAAAGGAGAAGGAGGGAACGGGGCGTCTCGCCTGCAGAGTCAGCGCAAGGCGCGAACAGTTGCGGGGGTGGCAAAATGTCCCCCTCCACCCTCTCGCCGCTGCACGCGTAAACATATCAGGAGCCGAGAGGCCGCGTTGAAGACAGTGGGTTGCCCATGCGACCCACAAAATAAAGCTTCTCTAAAATGAAACCTTCGTCAACGGATCTCATTCACTCGTTTTACATTTCACAACATAAGTCCACTCACCTGCAGGGTATAAGCAAACGGAGAAAGGAAAAACTGTCGACAAACTGTCGCAGAGTGAACGCTCACCTTGTCGTCTGTCTTCCAACTTTAGCGGCTGGTCGCTGCTTTTTACGTTTCGAAAAACCGTACGTCATAGCAGAAGTTCTCAAAGCTAAATAAAATTTGTTTGTGTAATGCTACGAAAAAAATAGGCGCGATGCACAAATATGGAATAGACCCCATACGTTTGCGCGCAATCGGCGTTAACAAAGTGAAGCATCACGAACTTTTTACGTCATACTGATCATAACTTATTAATAAAGGCTCATGTGCCGGAAAGTATTTAACAGTTTCAGCACAAAGGGATAGTATATAACCACCGTGATAGCACTCGAAAATCATTGTCATCGCGGAGTCCTATGGTGATTGGCCAATGCATTTAGATGACACATTTCTATTGGCCCTAAGCTCAGGTTAACGCTACGATTAATTTATGCGAACATGAGCCTATCGAAAATGTCAGTTTCATAGCCCTCGAAGCTACACTCTCGATATATAACATGCAACCGCACATAGAAGTAATTATTACAATATCCAGAAATTCATTCACAAGGAACGCCTCAGAAGCAGCAAGGTAATGACGGTGTACTCTAACAAGAAAAAAAGTCGTAATTTGTATGTAATATTAGCGAGTACATACAAAAAACATTAAGTAGGTAAAAACAACATTAAGTGCCTAAAAATGACAGTCCTGTGACACATGTAGTCATGTAATGCTTATTTCTTCTTTTACAGCAAGGTACTCGGTAGCAGTCGCTAACGAACTACTATCAACGAACAGCCAACTGCCCCTTAATCTTAAGGGAATAGTTGGAGGTAATGGATTCCTCGGCCCTGTCCTGGAGACTGCAGACTCCAGTCAATTTCTTTATCAAGTTTCAATGCTGGACGAAAAAGGACGTGATGAGTTTGCACTGAGGTTTCAGATCATGAGGAACATGTCGAAAACGGAGAACGCTAGTTACGTACCTCTTATATTACTGTCTACAATTTTCGCGGATCCTACAGGAGCCAGGCGGAGCGTGTTTCAAAACCTAACCTACTACAGCGACCATGCGAGCCCTCTTTACACGCAGAGGCCATTACATATGCTTATGTGTTTTGGTTTTTTAAACCAGTCAGTAGACTTCAGGAGACAGATTCACGTTGGAGATAATGCCACATTTAAGTATGGCGACGAAGTTCTTATAAAAACATTCGCGGCTGACTGGTTGAGAGATATTCGTAATATGACGCAACGCGTGCTAAACGAAACAAGCGTGTTGCTATACACTGGTCAGATAGATGCGCTCTTTCCTTCAGTCCTCCAGAGAAATTATTATGCCACGCTGGAATGGGCGAAAGCTGGAGAGTATCGCAACACCTCCCGTTCTCTCTGGAGACCAACCACTTGGAAAGATCCCATGGGATACGCAGGTTATATAAAGAAAGTGAGTGGCTTCAGCGAGGCTGTTTTGCTTGGAATGAGTCACTATGGTGCCGCAGAGAAGCCGGATGAAGTCTACTACCTGATCATGGAATTTATTGAAAGCTCACGTCAGAAGGCAGAACATCTTTCGACACCCAATTCACGTGATGAAAGTTCTTCCATCGCAGCAAAGTAAAGAAAAAGCAATAAATAGCATAAATAAGCATTGACGCACGGGCTATGATCTAAACTTTCGATGTGTAGAGCCTTTACATTACCCTTGACTTTTGTTTTGTTTTTTTCATTTTCGATCTTTCGGAGCCAGACACTTCAAACAGTGTTTATTTTATACTGCCAAAGCAAAAAGTCATAAACCATTCTCTAAGAAAACTAGACTTTTCTTTCATGTCGAACACAACTCAAATGTTAAGATAAACTACTTCAACGAAAATAGCAGAACAGACTGTATTTTTGCGAAAAAACGACTGAAGTGCTATAATAAATTACTTCAACCAAAGTACTTGAACTGGTCTTTTTGTTCGCGGGAAAACGATTCATGAACTGTAATAATTTACTTCTACTAACGTACCAAGCAGCCCACTGTGCTGCGTAACCCGTTACGAAACCCATTGTGTACAAACCTGTTACGAAATAATTTCCGGGGTTTTACGTGCCAAGCACCGATATGATTATGAGCCACGTCGTAATGGATGTTTCCAGATAATTTCGACAACCTGTGGTTGCTAACGTGTACTGTCTGACACAATGCAAGGGCCACTAGGATATCGGCTCCAACGAAATTCGATCGTCGCGGCCAGGATCGAACAGGCGTACTTCAGGCCAGTAGCCGAGCTTGTTACAAAAGACTGCAATATTCTCAAAAGCATCAGTTCAACACCGTTAAGTGGCGTATTGTCTCTGCATGGGTCACATTTGTCTAAAAACCACTATGAAAACATGGCATTGACGCACAAGTTGTGATTTGCTCTCGTCGGCGGCTTTTGCATGGGGCGAAATAGTGATGTGAAAGGAATGTTGACATCAAGCTAAATTAGTTATAAGAAATTTGCAGCAGAGCTATTAGGGTCGAGGTTGGCCGTGTGCCGTAGATAGAAAATGATCGTCATCATGAACCGGCAAGCGCCATCTTCTTCCTTTTCTGTGTCACTACGAGAAGACGTGCGCGGATTTGTCCGGCGAATGATACAATAACTTCATGGGCGAGAGAACGAGTACAGAGAGAGAGAGAAAGAAATAAATAGAAATAGAAAAGGAGAAATCCTTGGCGAAAAAAGATTTCTGCCGAGGCGAGAGAGAGACAGAGAGATTTATTTACAGAAAGGCAGAGAGGTCGGCCTGAGCGATAGTGTGCTCAGCCTGCTGCTCTACACCGGGGGAGGGGAACGGGGAGGAAAAAGAGTGATGGATGACGATGGTAAGTTAGGGAGGTGAGTATGTACAGTCCCGTAAAGTTGGCGAAATGCTATAACCGTACATACAGTGCAATTGCTTGTAGCAAGGTTATGACCGCTCTTACGACCACAGTTGCACTGTTGGCGTCAGGCCAAGGGCCCAGCACAACCTCATAAATTAATGGCCTATTATGCAATCCTCCAGCAGAGGAAATAAATTTCTGTCGTTCACGTGCGTATGCTGGGCAGGTACAAAATATGTGCTCAAGTGTTTCTGGCACTTGACAGTGATCACAATTGGGTCCGGTGTCACAGCAGCCGCTGATACGTGCATAACGCTTCATGAAGGCCACACCAAGACGAATGCGGTGAATTATACTTGCGATGTGTCGTTTTAAGTTAAGAGGCATCAGGAACCTCATTTACGGGTCCCATTTGTGCAATCGTCGGTGTCGTCACTCCGGTTTGGTCCAGTGCTCAAATGTGAAGTTGCGCATTAAGTCTGTTTCACATGCGAGCGACTGCGCGGCGGGGCCCGCGGCGATTGAGCGGCACCAGGACGCTCGGAGCGGCTTCGTTTCACATGCACCGCTTTTGCGCGACGCGCGCCTCTGCGCTGTGCAGTGATGGTCGTGGAAAGCGCCCGTTACCCGCGGGTTTCCTTTCTCCGAGTTCGCTTGTTTCGGTGCGCTGTGGTTGCGAGTTTCACCAGCCTTCTACTTCGGTGCTCGATTTTCACGCGCCTAAACGCTGAATGATGAAAATGTGCAGTGTATCAGTGCAATTAAACAACTTCAGTAGTAACGTTTATTTCTGTTCCAGCTTTTTTTACCACGCAAGTCTTGTTGCACGCTCATACGCTTGGCCATGGAAAAGCAAAATAAAGAATTTGTTTTTGTAGTTTCAAGCTTTCACAGGGCTTTCGGTGGCTTTTGCTCTCGAATGCCGCAAGGCGTTGGTGCGCCGTCTGGGCCGGCAACCGGATGCAAGCGGTCCAGTCGACGATATTCTAGGTTTGTGAAGGAGCTCGTCTCTATTTTGCCTATGAGCATTCCAGTAAAGAGGCGGCGGCATTTGTCGTCTTCGGGGTACGTGACCATTAAAAAAAAAGAAAACAGTAAACTATTCGAACATGCTGGGTTAAAGTAGTAAACAAAAGAAAACTGAAACATGTGCTGCGAACAAGTGCGGAGTGCTGTAGGGTCCCCTGTCCGGATTTATGTTGGTGCCACGATTCAGTAAAAATACAAAACAACAAAATGACACAAGCAAACGATTGGTCTGCTTTGATGGAAGCGCAGTAGAGAACAACAAAAGGGGGAAGAAATGTAGTCACGTGCTCCCCACGTCGCTGCTCTCCCATTGGTTGACCTTGGGCAGACGCTCTGCCGCGAGCGAACTTTTTCAACTCCGGCGATCTCCATCGCCGGAGTTAAGAGCGACCACTGGTAGCTCTTAAAACCTGTTTTTGGGCTCCCGTGACGGCAGCCGTTCCGCCATTGGAGCAAAATCGCTGTCATGTGAAACAGGCTTTACGCACCGAAGCAGGGCGTTCGTGTCTGGCCGTGAAAACGCAATGGTCCGAGACGAATGCGGTGAACCAGTCAAGGCCACTGGTTAAGGCTCTTTTAGCTTCAGCGTCTGCCTATTCGTTTCCCATTACGCCGCAGTGCGCAGGAATCCACTGGAAGGTGACGAGGTGGCCATTTGCTGAAGAAACGTGAAGAAGCTCTGCAATTTCTATGACTAAAAATTACACCGTCTCCCACAAAAGGGGACCATGAGGCGATGCGAAGCCTGAGCACTTGCACGATCGCGTTCCGTTGGCGTTCGTTGGGCATGCTACCGACCTCGCGTTGTGGAACGCGAAGAGGAACGCTACGCGCGTCATGTCTTCCCTCTAGCCTGGCCGTTAATTCTCACAGGGCGAGCGGGGAACGCGGTCGACAGGAGCGCGAAGGGGAGTGTAGGAGAGGAGAGAGAGAGGGGGAGGGGACGCGCATGCGCTGGCGGTCATCGCGGCGTTGCGCAGGAGAGGGGGAGGGGTAGTGAAGAGGGTGAGGAGGAGAGAAAGGGAGGGGGATTGGAGAGGTGGAGTGTGAAGAGGGTTTGCACATGCGCAGTAAGGGTGGTCACGCCGCACACCACCACCGGATTGAACTCCGCCATAAGATGCTTCGCGTCTAAAATAGAGTATGGACCTTGTCGCATGACGCAATTAATGGTTTGCAAAGTGGGTTTGGCATCGCAGAATATCGTCCATGTACGAGGTTGCTCTCTAGAAATGAATCTTATTGACTCTCGGATAGCAGCGAGCTCTGCGGCAGTTGCTGTGGTCTTGTGGTCTACTTTATTATTATTATTATTACGTTTTATTGGCGCAAGGGCATCTAAGGCCAAAGAGCGCCAGTACAAGTGTCATAGTTTCAGTTTAGTTATCTAAAATCACTGGTTGTAATAATTGCTGTACAGGGGCATATCTATAAAATATATATAACTACGGTGTCTTAAAATGAATATCTATTTCATTACAAGGCCTTGATATCGTTGGCTGCAGGTTCTCAACGGTAAATGAGTCGGCAAGGTCCAAGTACCTCACTGCCGAATTCTTGCCTGCGCAAGAACTGCGAGGGCTCGGACGTATTTCAACACGCACGGCAACAGGCTGTACCTCACATGTGAGGCCCAGCCTGGTGACTAGGATGGAATGATACCATTTCTAAAAACTTGGTTTTCGCTAGGTATTAAGAAGTCGCTTATTGCTAAACATTGCGTCGAGTGATAAAAATAGCGCGGGATGAGGTGGAGTATGATAGCGGTATAGTTCCCTAAAATGGGTCAGTCGCTCTTTGTGAAGCGCGGGACATTCAATTAGGACATGCAGAATGGTTAGATTCTCTTCACAGTGTATACAAGTCGGTGGATCACTGCCTGTCAGGAGGTGTTTGTGTGTGGCATAGGTGTGGCCTATCCTGAGCCGTGCTAGGGTGACTTCGGTGAATCTGCTGAGTTTTTGTGGGATAGGTTTTGTTATTTGCGGTTTTACTAGATGGAGCTTGTTGTCGACTTGTTTGTCCCATTCAGCTTGCCAGTGTCTACGTAGCGCTCTCCGTACAACAGGTTTTAGGTCCACACCAGGAACAGAATTTATATCTATAGTGTGCCGACTAGCTGCTTCTCGGGCATTCTTGTCCACTATTTCATTGCCTGCGATCCCAGTATGACCTGGCACCCAGCATAGAACTATAGAAAGGTTTAAGTTATAGGCTGCATTGATAGTATTAAGAAGCTTGTTGAAAACAGTGTTTTTGCTGTACTTGCCCCAGGACAAGGCTGTAACTACGCTTAAGGAATCTGTGTACACTATAGACCTTTGTATCTTATGTTGTATAATGTGCTCAATAATTAGCAGCATTCCAAACGCTTCAGCCATAAAAATGCTGGTATGTATATGTAAGGTCTTGGTGCTGGAGAAGTTTTGGCCATAGGCTGCACAGGATACAGATGTTGAGGACTTTGATCCATCAGAGAAGAAGGCGGTTGAATGATATTTGTGCTCAAGGGCCAAAAAATGTTGCTCAATTAGCGCATTTGGACAAGTTTTCTTTTTAAAGTCTTTAAAGGACCAGTCACAAGTGACCGGACGCTGCTTCCAAGGGGCATCGACTTCAGCATGGTCAATTTTCTGTAGATCCGCGAAATTAATTTCAAGATTTTCTGCAACAGGTTTTATTGCCAACGGAAACGGCGGGGCAATTGAGGGCCGGTTTGCATATAGCTGTTTTGTAGACACATCATTTATAAGCGTTTTGCATGGGTGATGCTTCAGGGACATGATTCGGGTTGCATAGGTGACTCCTAGATATGTGCGCTGATAGTCCAGAGGCCACTGATCCGACTCTGCATAAAGGCTTTGTACAGGGCTGGTACGGAAGGCACCAAGGGCCAGGCGGATGCCTAAGTCGTATACAGGGTCCAATAGCTTGAGTGCTGTCTTTGAAGCTGACTGGTATAATACGCATCCATAATCTATGCGTGACACATCATCATCATCATCATCATCAGCCTGTCTACGCCCACTGCAGGGCAAAGGCCTCTCTCATGTTCCGCCAATCAACCCGGTCCTGTGCTTTCTGCTGCCACGTAATACCTGCAAACTTCTTAATCTCATCTACCCACCTAATTTTTCTGTCTCCCCCTCACGCGTTTGCCATCTCTTGGAATTCAGTCAGTTACCCTTAATGACCACCGGTTATCCTGCCGACGTGCTACGTGCCCGGCCCATATCCATTTCTTCTTCTTGATTTCAACTATGATGTCCTTAACCCCCGTTTGTTCCCTGACCCACTCTGCTCTCTTCCTGTCTCTTAAGGTTACACCTATCATTTTCCTTTCCATCGCTCGCTGCGTCGTCCTCAATTTAAGTTGAACCCTCTTTGTAAGTCTCCAGGTTTCCGCTCCGTAGGTAAGTACCGGTAAGATGCAGCTGTTATATACCTTCCTCTTGAGGGATAGTGGTAGATTACCAGTCATGATTTGATAATGCTTCCCGAATGAGCCCCAACCCATCCTTATTCTTCTAGTTATTTCACTCTCATGGTTCGGCTCCGCGGTTACTACCTGTCCTAAGTAGACGTACTCCTTTACAACTTCCAGTGTCTCGCCACCTATCGCAAAGCGATGTTCTCTGCCAAGATTGTTCCACATTACTTTAGTTTTATGCATATTAATTTTCAGACCTACTCTTCTACTTTCCGTATCCAGTTCAGTAATCATGAGCTGCAATTCGTCTCCCGCGTTACTCATCAATGCAATGTCGTCAGCGAATCGTAGGTTACTGAGATACTCTCCATTAACTCTTATCCCTAACTCTTCCCAATCTAGGGCCCTGAAAACCTCCTGTAAACACGCGGTGAATAACCGCGCGTGAATAAACACGCGTGACACAACCAGACTTCTAAACAGAGCTATGAGACAATATCTGTCTGTCCCCCACGACTGATGGGATAAAATCTTTAAGAGGTTCATAGTCTTAAGGCATTTTAGCTTAAGTTGTTTTATATGCTGAATGAAGGTGAGCTTAGCATCGAATATTACACCGAGGAATTTTTGTTCTTTAGCAATGATTAGGCTTTGTCCATTCATTAGTATGCTAGGGTCAGGATGTATCCCTCTTCGTCTGGAGAACAATACAGCGGTAGTCTTACCGGTGTTTAATTTAAACCCATTTTCATCAGCCCATTTTGAAAGTCTGTTAACACCTAGCTGTATCTGGCGCTCGCATATGGTCAAGTTGCAGGATTTGAAACTGATTTGAATGTCATCCACATAGACTGAATACGATATCGCAGGCGGAAATACATGGCGAAGAGAGTTCATTTTGACTATAAAAAGTGTGCAGCTCAGTACTCCTCCTTGCGGTACTCCATTTTCTTGAAGAAATGTGCGTGATAATACACATCCTATTCTTACACGAAACTTCCCTTCAGATAGGTAGTCTCTTAGGATGTTAATCAACCTACCACATATTCCGAAGGACGATAAGTCTTGCAGAATTCCGTATCGCCAGGCAGTGTCATACGCCTTCTCGAGATCAAAGAAAACAGAAAGACAGTATTGGTGTGTACAAAGGCATCACGTACATATGACTCAAGGAGGACAAGATTATCAGTTGTGGACCTAGCTCTTCGGAAGCCAGATTGGCAAGGATCCAATATACCGTTATATTCTAGATAATGGATTAAACGGCGGTTGATCATTTTTTCAAATACTTTGAGTAGGCAGCTTGTGAGTGCAATAGGCCTGTAACTATTCACCGAGGAAGGATCTTTGCCGTGTTTGAGGATTGGTAGGACAATAGCCTCTTTCCAAGCGGAGGGTATGTTGCCAGTATCGAAAATTTTGTTGTAAAGGCCTAAAAGGCAGTTTAGGGTTTCGTTGGGGAGATTTGCGATCATTTCATAGGTAATTGTGTCAGAACCAGGCGCTGAACTTCCACAAGAATCTAGAGCAAGCTTGAGTTCATGGAGTGTTAGTGGTTGGTTATATCTATCTGATAGAGGCCTGTTCGGACGCAGAGGTACACTTTCAGCTATGCGTTTATGGTGCATGAACTTCTCGGTATAATTTTCTGAGCTTGATACTTTCTCAAAGTGTTCTCCAAGAGTGTTTGCTTGTTCTTCTATTTGTAGCGAAGCGTTCCAACTCAGTAATGGGTCGTCCTCTCGAGCGCCTTCCAGTGGGTCGTTCTCTTCTCTGAGAGCACGCCCCTCGTGCAGAGAGTCGGCCCCGCTTTGACTGTCGCTGCCGTGCGCCGTCGCTGAGTGCCCGTTAATAAACGTCTTGAGAATTTGGTGGAGAGTGCTGTGCCCTTTAAACAACTACGGTCCGCATTCGATGCCCTTGGAGCTTCGATCCCGTACCGTGCCTGCTACCATGACTCAAGACGCCGCCCAGCAAACGCCTCCTCTTGCACCGACGCCATGTCCGGGTGTCCCCCGCATCCGCGACCCTCCTATCTTCACCGGCGCGGATGGCACCGACGTCGAGGACTGGCTCGCTATCTACGAGCGTGTGAGCGTCCCCAATAAATAGGACGAGGCAGGCAAACTGAGCAACTAGTTTTCTACCTCGCGGGTGTGGCAAGTCTATGGTACAACAACCTCGCATCCGATTTCGCTCCGTGGTCCGCTTTCAAGACCGCCATCATCGACGTCTTTGGCCGCCCTGCCGTTCGCAAGCTGCAAGCCGAACAGCCGTTACGTGAACGAGCCCAGCAGTCCGGCGAGTCTTTCACAAGTTACATTGAAGACGTGCTCGACTTGTGCAAGAAAGCCAACGCAACCATGTCTGAAGCCGACAAGATCCGGAACGTCATGAAAGGCATCGACGACGATGCCTTCACCATGCTACTCGCCAAAAACCCTCGCACTGTGGCAGAGGTCATCACGCTGTGCCAAAGCTACGAGGAGCTACGCCGGCAGCGGCTGATGACGCGTCGACCTCCATCACGCGACGCCGATCTCGCTGGCTTGTCGGCCGTGTCGGACCACTCCGTCTTACTCGCCGAAATCAAGTCATTCGTGCGGGAAGAAATTGCCCGCCAGTTCTCCTTACTGGCCTTCTCTCACCCGCAGGATGTTGTACAGTCGTCGACCACACTGCTGCCTCCCCTACGCCGGGCTATTGAGCAGGAAATCGCGGAGGTTATGCCGGAATACCACCAGCCCCCTCCGGCGTCTGCGCCGCTCAGTTACGCACAAGTTGCAGCCAGGCCGCCCCCAGCGCTCCCTGTGGTGCCCCCTCTAACATACGCTGGAACCGTCACCAGGCCTCAGGCCTTCGAAGCGAGTGTGCCGGCTGCGTACGCCGACATCATCCATACGCCCCGACTGCAGCCCACCATGCAATCGTCATATGAGCAGCCGCCCCGTGCCTCGCGTCCTGCCCCGTGGATGGGACCTAGCCCGGCAAACCGATGGCGCACTTCCGACAACCGCCCGATTTGCTTTGCGTGCGGTTGCGCCGGTCACGTAGCCCGCTATTGCAACCGCGTGCAGCCGCCTCGAGTCGGATCAGCCGTCACCAACCAATCCAGCCGCCCGTATTATGACCCGCTGCCGCCTATGTCACCGACGTCACGCCCAGGTCCATCTACCCGTCGTTCACCGTCCCCACGACGCCGCTCACTGTCACCGATGCGGCCTCGTCCGGTCGCACGAGACCAGGAAAACTAGTCGTCGCAGTCCAAGAGGCAAGGGCTGCGACGCTATCGAACAGCCAAAGCCCTCAGCAAAGCCCATCAAACGTAGTAGACGTGTTTGTAGATGGTGTGCGCACATTGGCCCTTGTGGACACTGGAGCTGCCGTTTCCGTTATGCACGCTAAATTTAGCCGACAACTACGCAAAGTGACGACGCCACTTTCCGGGCTCTCCCTCCGTACAGCCAGCGCTCACAGTATTCACCCGACAGCGGTGTGCACAGCCCGTGTCATGATTCAGGACGTTCTGTACGCCGTCGAATTCATCATAATTTCCTCATGCTCTCACGACGTCATCCTGGGATGGGATTTTCTCGCCCATCATGCCGCCGTAATTCGTTGCGCACCAGCCGAAATAGAGCTCTCACCATTCTCAGATTTGACGCCGGCGGACAGTCCACCGGCTGCGACCAAGGTACTCGTCAAAGACGACACCACACTTCCTGCAAACTCGTCAACGGCTGTGTCAGTCTGCTGCACCGGTCTCGCCGACGCCGTTGCACTCCTCTCTCCATCTGACCGCGTCTTCACTAGAAAAGGCTTGTTGGCGCCATTTGCGACCGTGCAAGTCATTCAGGGCGACACCGACATTTTTGTTACGAACCCATCCCCGTACATTGTTAGGTTGGTGCGAGGGGAATGTCTCGGCAGAGCTGAAGCCCTCGAAGACGCACAAGTTATGGACGCACCGGGTGACACGCACTGCGCCAACTCCCATTCGCTCAGTGCTGTTTCCACATCTGATTCGTCACCCGCTGATTTATTTGGTTCCTCGATTGCTGAACACCTTACGTCGGTCGAGCGTTCCCAGCTTCTATGCCTGTTGGAAGAATTTCGTTCTTCGTTCGATGTAGCGCAAACTTCTCTCGGCCGCACGTCTGCTGTCACGCATCGCATCGACACTGGCGCCCAACCACCACTGCGGCAACGTCCATATCGCGTGTCGCCAACAGAGCGTCGTGTAATTACCGAGCAAGTCGAAGACATGCTTCGCCGCGATGTTATTCGACCCTCAAACAGCCCGTGGGCGTCTCCTGTCGTTCTCGTTGCGAAGAAGGACGGATCTGTGCGGTTCTGTGTGGACTACCGACGACTCAATAAGATCACCCGCAAGGACGTCTATCCCCTACCTCGAATAGACGATGCCATTGACAGCCTGCAAGGAGCAGAGTTCTTTTCATCGCTCGATTTGCGCTTAGGGTACTGGCAAGTCCCCATGGCTGATGACGCTCGACCGAAGACAGCGTTTGTCACACCCGACGGCTTGTACGAATTCAACGTCATGCCGTTTGGGCTGTGCAATGCGCCCGCGACCTTTGAGCGCATGATGGATACCGTTCTGCGCAACTTGAAATGGCACACGTGCCTATGCTACCTCGACGACGTCGTCGTTTTCGCCCCGGACTTCTCAACACACCTTCAACGCCTGCGGCAGGTTTTGACGCGCTTGAGCGACGCCGGGCTACAACTGAAAAAAAGTGCCGATTTGCAGCACGGCAGCTGACGATACTAGGATACGTGGTGTCCAAGGACGGCATCCTCCCAGATCCAGCCAAGCTTCGGGCCGTGACAGAGTTCCCCAAACCTACGTCCGTCAAAGAACTGCGCAGTCTCGTAGGACTATGCTCCTACTTTCGGCGCTTCATCAGAAACTTCGCGACTATCATATCACCGCTGACGAAGCTCCTTGGAAGTAACGGGCCCCTCAATTCGTGGTCGTCAGAGTGCGACGACGCTTTCGCAAAGCTCCGTCGTTTGTTGACGTCTCCTCCCATTCTACGCCACTACGACCCTACGGCCCCTGCAGAGGTACACACGGACGCCAGCGGTGTTGGCCTCGGTGCTGTCCTTGCGCAGTGCAAACCTGGGTTCCCGGAATATGTTGTCGCATATGCAAGTCGTACGCTTACTAAAGCCGAGACCAACTACACCGTCACGGAGAAAGAATGCCTGGCAATCATTTGGGCCCTTACAAAGTTCCGACCTTATTTGTATGGTCGTCCATTTGATGTCGTCACCGACCATCATGCACTGTGCTGGTTGTCGTCATTGAAGGATCCCTCAGGCCGTCTTGCCCGTTGGGCACTTCGCCTGCAAGACTACGACATCCGCGTGCTGTACCGCAACGGACGTCAGCATGCTGACGCCGACGCCCTGTCGCGCTCTCCCTTGCCTCACGACAATGCCCACAACTCACCGTCTCACTTTGTCGTTTCTTCCATCGATATTCATACCATCGCTACCGAGCAGCGCAAGGATCAATGGATTGCCTCACTGATAGACTTGCTGACTGATCCATCGGCCACACCATCCACTCGCTTGTTGCGTCGTCAAGCCCACCATTTCGCCGTTCGCGACGACCTGCTCTACCGATGCAATTACAACGGCGACGGCCGTCAGTGGCTACTAGTAATACCCCGCAGTCTGCGTTATGACATATGCGAGTCGTTCCACTCTGATCCGCAGTGTGCACACCCTGGGGTATCGAAAACCTACCACAGCATTCGCCAACGTTACTTCTGGCGAGGGATGTACCGCTACGTGGAGAAGTTCGGTCGCTCCTGCATCGATTGTCAGCGCCGCAAAACTTCAACGCACCTGTCGCCAGCAGGTCTGCAACCTCTACCTTGCCCTGCCCGACCGTTTGGGCGCGTTGGCATCGATTTATATGGGCCACTTCCCCTGACGTCCGCTGGTAACCGCTGGGCCATCGTCGCTGTAGATCACCTCACGCGATACGCTGAAACTGCTGCCCTCCCTGCGGCTACAGCGAGCGATGTGGCCTCCTTCCTGCTCCACCGATTCATGCTGCGTCATGGTCCACCCCAGGAGCTGCTCAGTGATCGAGGCCGTGTCTTCTTGTCGGAAGTCGTCGAAGCCATTCTCAAAGAGTGCAACGTTGTTCACCGCAAAACTACTGCATACCACCCGCAGACGAATGGCCTCACCGAACGCTTCAACCGCACGCTAGGCGACATGCTCTCGATGTACGTCGCCGCCGACCACACGAATTGGGCTGTCATTCTGCCCTTCGTCACGTACGCCTACAATACCGCTCCTCGGAGCACTACTGGTTTCTCACCATTTTTCTTATTGTATGGCAGGCAACCGTCGCACACCATTGACACAATCCTTCCCTACAAGCCGGATCGATCTGAATGTGCGCCTATTTCTGCCACAGCCAGACTTGCTGAGGAGTGTCGCGAGCTCTCCAAGACCTTTACTACGCAGAGCCAAGAGCGGCAGAAAAGTATTCGCGGTGACATCACCAGTTCTGCGTCCACGTTCCTTCCTGGAGCGCTCGTATGGCTCTCGGTCCCTACCACTGCCCCTGGCCTCTCTTCCAAACTACTGCCCAAATACGAAGGCCCCTACCGTGTCGTCGAACGCACATCCCCGGTGAACTACCTCATCGAACCCATCGACCCATCTTCGGACATGCGCCGTCGAGGGCGCGATATTGTCAACGTGGCGCGCCTGAAGCCCTACCATGACCCGCTCATAGTGACAAGTTGCTAGGTCGCCAAGCGGCTCCCTTTTCGTAGCCGGGGTAATTGTAGCGAAGCGTTCCTACTCAGTAATGGGTCGTCCTCTCGAGCGCCTTCCAGTGGGTCGTTCTCTTCTCTGAGAGCACGCCCCTCGTGCAGAGAGTCGGCCCCGCTTTGACTGTCGCTGCCGTGCGCCGTCGCTGAGTGCCCGTTAATAAACGTCTTGACATATTGTGTTACCGGAGTCATTGACCATAGGGACGGGATTTGGGTGTTGTCCCTTGAGTTTATGGACCCTATTATACACCTTGCGGGCATCTGTGTAAGAGTTTATTGAGGATATATAGCGTGTCCAGCTTTCCCTTTTGGATATACGGCGAATGCGCCTGCCGTTAGCTTTGCAGCTTTTGAAGTGTATCAAGTTTTCGACTGTTGGGTACCGAGAGAAAATGCTCCATGCTTTGTTCTGGCGTTTTTTTGCATTTTCACAATCCTCATTCCACCATGGTTTTGCATTAATTTTATTTGCGCTAGACAGAGGTATGCACTTTTTAGCAGAAGTGAGGATATATTCGGAGATATAGCCAGCCAGCTCTTCTACACCTAGGTGGTCCACTTCTTCGAGGCGTAGTGTACATAGCTCTCTAAATTTCACCCAGTCTGCACCGCGCAAGTTCCATTTTTTGGGGTAAGCTGGTCTCTCATGCCATTGTCTTGTTTCTAGGAGAGTAAGAAAATGGTCACTCCCATATGGGTTATTAATAACTTTCCATTCTAGGTAAGGTAAAAGTGTGTGGGGATCGAGAGCATCCTCCTACCTGGCGCCTCGTTCCCCAGCTGCCGCGCGCGTGCCGGCCGCGTAGCCCGGGCGCACTTAGGCACCGGCAATCGCCAAGATGGCGGCCAGGGCGCCTCTTTGTCTGGGCGAGCCAAGCGTCGGCTCCGTCCCGCGCTGGCATGTCCGGGCACGCTACGCTGGCGCGCGCGCTGGCCTACGTCACAACGCAGCGCCATTCCCCATTGGGCCGCTGGTGACATCCTCCTCTCCTACGAGCTGAGATGCGCCCGACGATTCGCTCGCGGCGGCAGATGCTCTCAGGCTAGCACGAGAGGAGGATGTCACCAGCGGCCCAATGGGGAATGGCGCTGCGTTGTGACGTAGGCCAGCGCGCGCGCTAGCGTAGCGTGCCCGGACATGCCAGCGCGGGACGGAGCCGACGCTTGGCTCGCCCAGACAAAGAGGCGCCCTGGCCGCCATCTTGGCGACTGCCGGTGCCTAAGTGCGCCCGGGCTACGCGGCCGGCACGCGCGCGGCAGCTGGGGAACGAGGCGCCAGGTAGGAGGATGCTCTCGATCCCCACAAGTGATGGTGATCCAATGGCTAAATCTATGCATGAATATGTATTGTGAGTGGTGCTGTAGTATGTTGGTTCTGCTTTGTTGAACAGACAGGCTCCAGATATAAGCAGAACATTTTCTATTGCGCGACCTCTCGCATCACATCTCGTATCACCCCATAAGGTACTATGAGCATTAAAATCTCCTATTATCACATAAGGTTCTGGAAGCTGATCAATCATCTTTTTAAACTCAATTTTGTCGAACCTTTCGTCGGGGGATATATAGATGGAGCAAACAGTTACCAGGCGATCGAATAGAATAGCCCGAACAGCCACAACTTCGAATGAGCTTTGTAGCGCAATGTGCTGGCATGCTACTGACTTTTGCACAATAATTGCCACGCCTCCTGATGAGGAATTGCCACTATTCCGATCTTTCCGAAAAACCGCGTATTGATTTAGGAAGTTCTGGTGGCTTGACTTTAAGTGTGTTTCTTGATCACAGCACACTCTTGGCTGATAATCATTTAGTAAGTCTTTGATATAATCTAGGTTATGTAAAAGGCCTCTGGCATTCCATTGTAATATTTGTGTGGACATATTGAGGAAAATGTAGGTGTTCTGCGTTCAGCACTAAGGAAGTGTAGGGTGTTGGTGTAGGATAATTTGCTTCAAGAAGCAGGACCGTCGACCGGCCCCGTTATTTGCTTTTTTGTTTTCTTGGCGCGGTCCAGAGACCTGCGCCGGTCTTTCGGCACCAGAGGTACCGATGTGGTATCCATTGCCTCCTGGGAGGCACTGGATGCCCGCACGTGCGAGCTGTTTGTTCGAGTTTCGGGCCTCGCCTGGCGCGGCGAGGCCTTGAGACCCGACGACCCTGGAGTCGCGGGGCTCTGTTCACTGGTTGGCGGAGTAGATTGTACTACTGCCGCCTTGGGGGCAGGCGCCACAGCCGGCGGCTCGCTCTGCGCGGGCCCAGCAAGTGGCGGAGGCCGATGCGACGCTGCCCCCTGACGCGCCACTTCGACATAGGTCGTACCATGAAATGGCGAACATCTCCTCCTGGCTTCCCTGAAGGAGATATTCTCTCTTACTTTCAATGAGATGATGTCTTTTTCCTTTTTCCACGCTGCACAAGCTCGTTAGTAGGCTGGGTGGTCACCACCGCAGTTGACACAATGACATGGAGAATTACAGTTTTCAGAAGTGTGGTCTCTCGATGCACATTTCGCACATGTGGATTGCCCTTTACAAGCAAGGGATACATGGCCGTACTTTTGACATTTAAAACACCTTCGCGGGTTCGGTACGTATAGCCGAACTCGTAGTTTAGTGTAGCCTGTTTCTATGTGCTCTGGCAGTTCGCTTGATCCAAATGTGATTATAATATGCTTTGTCGGTTTTTCTGTGTTGTCCCTTCTTATCTTTATTCGTTGCACATTTACTACGTTTTGCTCTTTCCATCCGTCGAGAAGCTCAGCGTCACTTAGGTTCAGGAGGTCATCGTCAGAAACGACGCCGCGAGTGGTATTCATAGATCTATGTGGGGTGACTGTGATAGGGATGTTTCCGAAAGATGTCAGGTTTGGGAGCATTTCATACTGCTTCTTGTCTCTCAGTTCTAGTAATAGGTCGCCACTAGCCATTTTCGAGGCCTTGTAGCCTGGTCCCAGTTGCTCTGTGAGGTTTTTTGCTACCAAAAATGGCGAGATAGTTCTGGCTTTTCCATCCGACTGTTCACTGTGTATTACGTGGTATTTGGGAAACTGTTCATTGGCATTTGAAAAAAATTTGGTGGTTGCTTTGGTGCGTAACCTTTTCGGGTGACGATCAGGTGTAAAGGAGTGTGCGCTTAACATAGCAGTCGTCTTATATTTCGGCAGCGGTGCGGGCCGCCCACCACCGAGCCCAACAAGGGGACGTGGCAGGAAATGCTGAGCAAATCTTGCCATCGCCAGCCGTACAACGCTGCTATAACCGAATATGGAGTAACCAAGACTGGATATCCACACAAGGTTAACCCTTGCCGCCTAGAAAAACGGAAGTGAATTGAAAAGAGGAGAAGACAGGAAAGATTTAAAGTGAGAGAGAAAGGCGAAGCTGAGAGGAGAGAGAGACAGGAAAAGGCGACTGCCGATTTCCCCTGGGTAGGTCAGCCCAGGGGTGCCGTCTACGCGAAGCCGGGGCCAAAGGGGTGTGTTGCCTCTGCCGGGGGGGCCTTATAGGTCCAATCACCCGGCGTTGGCTCAACCCCCAGGATCCCCTTTTTCCCGGGCACGGCAATGCCACGCACGGCGAGGCGTGGGAGGGGTGGAAACCCCCCGTTAGCTCGGGTCCGTGGTGTCGCTACACACCAAACGCCTACTTGCGTAGTCGCCCCTGCGGGGTGTGGTCTACTTTGAACCGCCAAGCGATAACCATTTGTAGGATGGCAAAGACTGCAGCGGAGGTATATAGCGTGGTACATCCATCGCCGTACACGTGCACGATACCACCCTAGGCTTTATAAATATGATGTGGGGTCAGTTGTTTGAGGCCAATTGATGAAACGAGGGACTTTTTCGTAATCCCAAGAATCATGAGGTAACAAGCGGAACACTCGGGGGAGAAAACCCTGATGGTAGAATCTTTTCATGCCGTGATATTGCTTTTGAATAACTGCAGTCTGGGTGGGTGGCAGGGAGTGCTGATAGCGGGTGCTGGCTGTGTCGGGTGAACAGTGTGGCCGCACGTTTCAGCTTCGCTGAAGCATCTGTACAGAGTGCTTCAGCGGTACGTACATCGAGACGATGCTAGGGAACGGGAAAGGCAAGGGTGCGGCGAGAAGACCCCGAAGCGTGCCCGTATATCTATGGGGGGCGCGAACACTCGGTTTCAGGGAGAGTTTCTGTCTGTGGAGTTTGGGCATTCGTGTCGCGTTTGTGACTGTCTGTGGTTTAACCCTTTCGGCCCTGGCATCGTCAACCAGGGCTCGAACCTCTCTGCGCTGGGAAGCAACCTAGAAACAACCTAGCATCACCTAGCTAAAGAACTAGCAACAACCTAGAAGCAACCAGATTAGACTTCAGAATCGCCAAGCTTCGCTGTTTCAAGCCTTGCGCCAGTTAGTGCAAGTTTCGTCATTTTTTTTAGGTTGTAATGGACTGTATGCGCTGTGCGTGGCACAGGGCACAGCGCATTGACTTTTGTGGGTGGCAGCGTATGCTGAGGTTTTACGCTTTAAAACATGGACGCGAAGACTGTGCTTCAGGTTCGCCCTTCAACAGGCGCTAATGTGTATTTATTACAGCTATGTTTGTAAAAGCCTCCTTACGTTTTTCTACGCATTTCTTCTAACTTCTTGATCTCTTAACTTTGACCTTGTGCTCTCCGTAATAATGCTCTCCGTACTAGTCATTTTTTTTCAAAGTATTTCAGTTTTCTTTGCGTTTTATAACGTCAACACTTCGTTCCCCGTGGTGACTGCATAGAGAGAACACAAATTTATTATTTCTGTTCCAAAGAACGGACATACAGAAATAATTGCTAACTGGATGTAGTGGAAGTAGCGAAAGGAGCATGAATTCAATTCGTTGCTGGGCAGGCGTCACTGATGAACTGCATACGGAGATGGGATGCCAGCTTCCCTAGTACCAGTAATGCAACATAGTCTTCTAAAGATTATAAACACCACTGCAACAGCGTGTTTCTTGCAGGAACCTTAGCAGGAAAACCAGCGGGCAAGGTGCAGTGACATGGGGTTTTTATGCGGAAATTGCTAAATTTCTTAGCTACTTGCCAATCAACAACAGCAGCCTTGTCGAAGAGACCACGTGTGGTGATGACGCGACTGTGGAAATGGTAAGTACGATATTGAAGCATGCAGGCCTCCTGTGAAACCAGTTTGCGAAAGACTTTTTCCGTTTCCTGTCACTCACCGGGATAAGCACATTAATTTAATGTTTCTCTCGTGGCATGACAAATGAAAACCATGACATCTTTGTCGACTCATTGAACAGATCCTTGTAAGGATGGGCAAAAATGTAAGCGGACTCATGCTGAACATGCTGCCAGTACAAAAAATATTGCCGCAAAATGCTCGAACATACTGAAGATGAACATAGAAAAAAATACAAAGATAGTCAGTGTATTTCATATATGGTAAACACAAATGCACATGCTTTATTATGACTCATTAGGTTGTGTCATTGAATGTTAACTTTATGTATGAATGTTATGTATCAATATTTTTTACACGACGCCCTTTGTGTAATGACCTGAAGAACGGAGTTGTCAGTATGAAACATTTAAAAATCCAGCAAATTCTAAATATTGGGGAAACATTACAAGGTGGTTAGGTGTCTTCGTGTAAATTGGACAGGGTCACACATTTTGTGTGCTTATAGGCACACTGAGTACACTGGCGTGTAAATGGTAGCTCATGGTCCGACGTAACGTCTGCACTCACATTAGAGCACAGACTTTAGCTTCATTGCCAGGAAGTGCACACTACGGGGTGATGACGTGCACGTTGTATGTAGCGGTCGTAGGCATAACTGCGCTACGCTTTTTACAAACATGTTCATCACATGTGGTGTATTCTTTTATTTTTTTCAGCACATACATCGCATGGAGCATGGGCAGCCGGACCAAGCGATCGCGCAGAGGCCTAGCCTCCATCCACACCAACCGATAGAACCGTGCCAGCGGGTTCACCTTCACTAACCTCAACATCACCATCACCTAGCACAGACGACAACAGGACAAAAACACCAACACAAGGAAACGCACAAGAAAATCGAACAGGCAAACGAAACACACAGAACACACCACTCACACAACTAGTCGAAACAAATCGGCAGTTGTGTGCAGATTTGAAGGAAAGTCGACAGGAGGAATTGGAGCTTCGGCGACTGGAGCTTGACGTACTACGGGAGTCGGCAGCTATAGAAAAGCGCTTCACCGATGCACATGTGGAATACTTAGAAAAATAAAGCATGTGCTTCAAGCTTGCATATAAAGTGTGTGATTGGCGCACTAGACTTATTGGGCTCGTTTCCAGCAATATTCTGCAAGTACAGCCCTGACATCCTCGTCTTGACCAGTGCATTCATCAGTGTTGTGCAAGGGCTCCTTGTACAGTTCATTGAAGGTGTGCACGACCTGCATCCCCTGCTCATCCACATCATCTCGAAAGGTTTCACAGATGTTGTCCAAAGTGCAGGACGTCCTAATGGCAAGCTTGGCATTCGACATTTTGCATTCCATTCTCTTCATAATAAACCTGAAAGCGTGCCTTCACTCGACCGAACGCGTTTTCCACAATTCGTCTTGACTTTGATAAGTTGTAGTTGAACACTCCTTGCTTGGAACCGCTTGGGCATTTGCATATGGCTTCAGCAAATGCGATGTCAGAGGAAATGCTTGGTCAAAGTGTATGATAGGTGGTACAGGTGTTCCTTCAATCACTGACACTGGAGACTTGAAGTGGTCACTCTCCACAACTCTCTTCAGCACAGACCGGCCGTAAACATGCGCGTCGTGTCATTTACCAGGGCTCCCTCCAAGCGGTACAGGTGGTCCACAAACGGCCAGAAGTATCACGCTGTACCTATACACGAGAAGTAAGGTTTAGCAGTGGTGCGTAGAAAATATCCGAAGTGAACAAGAAAACATAAACAGTATGTTAATATCAAGTTTTAAGAAACTCGGTAGCATACACAGAAATGCTTGCATGGGTGCAGTTTTAGGGGCGAAGCTCCTCTTAGTCTAACCTTGTCACGCGTCCGGCGTAAGGCGTAACCGGCAGTATCTCCCGAACAGTATCTCCCATCACCAATCCTTTGCAAACTGCCCACTACTTCGTCTTTGCAAACATCCAACTATGATCCATCACCGATCCATTACTTCACCGACCTTAAAGCCGTTATAATGAAGGGGGAACGGAAGCCACGTCTAGCTACCACTTATGATTAATAAAATTTCTTGTATAAATATATACAGTGTTTGTTACGTCTTTGATGATGTACTGGGCTATCGCTTTGATTACTGCTGGGCGAAACGACTGAAGATTTCACGGTGTAACCATGATTGCTTCAGGAGCTTCGCCCAAGCTCTTTATCACTCACCCGTGCATATGCTGTGAATTTTTTTGATGTCACGAATTTCATCAACGTACTCAACGTGGTTTTCAAATTTACGATATGTTTTCCGAGCAAAATTTCATACTGAAGCAACTAGCATTTCAATTTGGCCTGTTAGATTTCCTAAAATATTTAATATTTACTACATGCGTTAGGGCGTGACGGAAAAATATGACGTCTAGGTGCTACCTCTTAACGCTGTCCGCTAATCAAGAAAAATGAAAACTAAATGGTCTTGTGTGTCCATTTATCGCATGCAGATTTAAAGGCCCTCACTTATGTCAATAAAGGTGTCGAAATAACATTACAAGAAACCTACCATTCTTTGCAGTTGTAATAGTCGACTGCATCCTTCTTGGGCGGAGATACGACAAAGTGGCAGCCGTCTAGTGCGCCTATGGCCTGCGGGAAACCACTGATGGCGTAACACTCGCGCATGTGATCGGCCATCGCCTCCTTCCCTGGCATGTGCACCCAGGCGCCTTCAAGATTCCCCACGACTGCTCGGCAGAACTCTCTGTACACAATGTTCACAGTGGACCGGTCGATGCCAAACAGGTGTAGGATCGTGCGGTCTTCGGCGCTCGAACAGAGGCGGTACAAACCCACGTCAACGCGTTTCTCCACGCTAAGTAGCTTTCGCAGT